>NC_067224.1:8240000-8540000 GCF_019924925.1 Ctenopharyngodon idella
GCAGCTCAGTTCAGTTCGCATACAAGGGTGTCGATGCAGGCAGATCAAAACATTGTTGAATATCAAATGTCAAGTGTCCCCAACTAAGCAAGCCAAAGGCGACGGCAGCAAGGAACCCAAACTCCAACAGGTGACATCAGGTGGCAAACAGATGTTAAAATGGAGAAAAAAAAACCTTGGGAGAAACCAGGCTCAGTCGGGGGGCCAGTTCTCCTCTGGCCAACAGCGAACAATGTATTATTATGATTCAGGCAGCTTTCATAAGTCCGATTGGGATCGCAACAGTCAAAGTATTTATTCCAGTTCCATCTAGTTGAGGATCGTATTCATCACGCCGGTATGGGAATAGTTCGCCTATTCAAAACAAAGGCGTAGCTTGATAACGCCGAGATTGACCGCAGAGTCATGGGAGATGTTGTCTTCACCTCACAGTCGGTAGAAAAGAATCCGACGGGGCTTGGGCAGAAATCATGTTCATAGATGAGATTATTAACGTTACTGCAGTATGAAGCAGAGCAGGGCCGAGTGCTGTGAGAATGGAACGAGGCCGCTGGAGTGATTGCTAATGAGAGATGAGTGCGACACGGCTCAAGAGCAGCGGAACTTTTATTATGCCACAAACACTGATTCCACTTCTTTCAGTCAAGCGTATGTGGGGTAACGCAGCTCTGCTTATCATATTAGATACATTTGAGTGTGTTTAAAATGATGTTATAACATTACTCTGTGCGTTTGCTTGGCGTTTGCTATGAGACACTTGTTGCACACTGCAGTAAGCTTATTAGAATATCATTGTTATGTGCTTTGGATGTTGTTTTTTCTGTCTCTGCCATTCTGTTCTCCGGTTTTGCTGTCTTCCTCTTAGGTCTCCGCTGATTGGAGTAAACGACTGTCAATCTTCATCAAGGTGTTATCTCTGCAGCCAATCAAGTGTGTGTTCAGGTGTTTAAGTTAGAACCTGTTCATACTTTGTATCTCTTTCGTTATTTGACGTGTGAGTCCAACACTTGGTTTTGTACTGTGTTGAGAGTTGTTAAGAGTAACTGTTTATTACCTTTTGGGGAAGCAGTGAACAGGTAAGCAGGTCGCGCGATATAGACACTGCCCGCAGTTATCAAGTGTTAGACACATCAGGTAAGAGGTGAGCGCCCTCCTTGTAATTTTGTTCTTAGTTAGGTTATTTATGGCGTCGGATGCGCCGAAGATTTCGGTTTTGCTTTTCACATTTTTCTTTGGTTAGTAAGTTTAGAGGGTTTTGGGGAACTTAGTTTATGACCTATTTTGTTTTATTCTTTTCTTTAATTTGGCGTCACCCTAGTTCCTTTTCCCTATTAGTTTATTGTATTTTTCTTTATATATATTTCCTTCAAAATGCATTGTACCATAGCGCACATATACTGTCTAGTGGCTTTACGTAACTAATAAATTAATTGGCCTTACTGCTTTTGTGTCTGGTCTTTTCTGCTGCCCGCTCCACTACAGCAATATCAACAACTAAATGTTACGTTCTAACCCTAGATCTTTAAAAGTTCGTAACAATCATATTAAAAAATGCTGGATGGTTTGTGTTGCTAAATGGCATGCAAATAATTAAAATTATTATAAAACATATTGTATGATGGACGGAGAAAATGCTGTATTCCTGTTACTAAAAATAAAGCTGCATCTGATTATGCTGTGTTAGCCACTTGACAAAATAGTGTTTTTCTCTGAGGCATAGTAAAAAACATAGCACTCAGAGAAAATCAAGAACTAGAATCAAACAATAAGACTCACAGTGTTCAGCTATATAACAATGATTAGTTTTCTGTCTATAAATGTATCCAAACAGTTGTTCCCTTGCCTGATAAAACATAATATATAAAAAAAGGGTCTTTGGTGTTTCCATGATTTCGACTAAATAAAACCGGAAATCAAGGGTGATGCAGGAATGATGTCATTGATAGGCGATGCACGGACACGGTCCATGTCCTGGTTAAAATTGGTTATTTCTCTGAATTTAAACATTCTTAGAAACATCTGGGATAATGTACACAAGTCAATAAAATATATAACACTGTTCTAGTGGTTTTTGGATATTTAAAAAAAAAAAAAAAAAAAAATTCTTACAATATTGTGCCTTTAAAAGATTATCCAACTTTAAACTAGATCATTAGTCAGTCTACTTTTCATGTAGAATTATGTACAAATTATATAAAAAAAATTGTACTGCTAACACTTATGTCATAAACACTTTGTGAAACATCGAACTTTTAAGTAGGTTGATATAATCCACCTGTATTTGTGAAAATATCTTGAAATTGATTTTGCTTGATTCACACACAGACATCAACATTTAGCATGTAAAACATAACAATGGTAACTAATTATTTTTTTTAGTTAATTTTAACAATAACAATTTTATTTGCTTTATTTGTTGTGCTACATTTGACACAAGATAGCAAATAAAATTGGCAAATAAAGCCAAAAATAGTTAAAGCAATTAATTTATTGATGCCACAATGCACTCTGGGAGTCAGTAATTCTAAATAGCTTTACTAAGTAAACAGTAAATCTAAAGTAAATTCTCATCAAGTACTCTCTGCAGTTCTTTTTAGTTACTTGAACTCTCATGTAAGTGAACTCCATTAAATAAGCATTTGTCAGTACAACATATTATTCCGTGTGCGACGCACACGGCCATCCATGTGATGTAAAAGAAAGTGTGATTCATCAGACCAGGCCACCTTCTTCCATTCCTCCGTTGTCCAGTTCTGATGCTCATGTGCGCTTTCGGCCGGTGGACAGGGGTCAGCATGGGCACCCTGACTGGTCTGCGGCTATGCAGCCCCATACGCAACAACTGTGATGCATTGTGTATTCTGACACCTTTCTATCAGAACCAGCATTAACTTCTTGAGCAATTTGAGCTACAGTAGCTCGTCTGTTGGATCGGACCACATGGGCCAGCCTTCACTTCCCATGTGCATCAATGAGCCTTGGCCGCCCATGACCCTGTCGCCTGTTCATCACTGTTCCTTCCTTGGACCATTTTTGATAGATACTGACCACTGCAGACCGGGAACACCCCACAAGAGCTGCAGTGTTGTGCTCTGCAGTGTTGTCGTCTAGCCATCACAATTTGGCCCTTGTCAGACAGAGGGTCTTGAAAGAGCATTCACTAACTTGAAAATTTGTGTGCTGTCATTTGGCAACAGTCCTTAAAAATCCAGATTTCAATGAGAAAATCTATGGTTCCTGGAACTGTATTTCCTCAAGGAGGAAAGGCCGCACCTTTACTGAAACTAGAATCTCTTACTTCGAGTTGAGACATTCAGTAATTGAAAAGAATGGCTTATGTGGCAAAATAAAACATTAAATAAAAATTCTGTGCTGTAGATGAGGTGAGGTTTGTGATCCCAGGCTCTGTCTGGGATGTTTGTTGCAAGGGTGTAAGTACCACTAGACTTTCCTGTTCCATCAGCGGCTAAGCTTAACTCGACTGTGCAAAGAAGAGGAGAGAACCGTGAGATAGGAATAGTTCATCCTATTGAGCCTTTTTCTACTCTCCAGTGGTGATGCATGCCTTGTTACACTCCTTAATGTCTGTAGCAAACAGTTGCCTATTGGGCGATGCTGACAGGTGAGAGAAGCTTGCTGCCTTACAAGCTACAATAAAAATATGTCTTCAGCTGTCTAAAATAACAGGGGGAAAGTTGGAGAAATCTGTCATTGTACATTAGAACTTTTTGAAATTGTCCTGTTTCTTGTTCTGTCCTGCCTTATTATTTCCATATGTTCATTGTTTAGTCTAATTAGTCTATGTATAACAAATGTATGACTCCTTTGTTTTCTGTAGTGTTTCATCTGGTGTTACAGTATCTCACAGAAGTGAGTACACCCCTCACATTTTTGTAAATATTTTATTATATCTTTTCATGTGACAACACTGAAGAAATGACACTTTGCTACAATGTAAATTTTACAGCTTGTATAACAGTGTAAATTTGCTGTCCCCCTCAAAATAACTCAACACACAGCCATTAATGTCTAAACCGCTTGCCACAAAAGTGAGTACACCCCTAAGTAAAAATGTCCAAATTGGGCCTAATTAGCCATTTTCTCTCCCCGGTGTCATGTGACTCATTAGTGTTACAAGGTCTCAGGTGTGAATGGGAAGCAGGTGTGTTAAATTTGGTGTTATCGCTCTCACTCTCTCATATTGGTCACTGGAAGTTCAACATGGCACCCCATGGCAAAGAACTCTCTGAGGATCTGAAAAAAAGAATTGTTGCTCTACATAAAGATGGCTTAGGCTATAAGAAGATTGCCAAGACCCTGAAACTGAGCTGTGTAGAAGATTTTTTTTATCGTAAAAGTGAGCATAATATTGCATAATATGATGTGTTTTACTTTACAATTAAAATCATATGTGTGTCAGAAGTAGGCCTACATGTGCTGAGAACATGGTAGCATAAGGCCTGGTTCTAAAAAAGGTTTGCTGTGTATACAGAAATTTGAATCATAAAGAATGTGTGTATGAGTATGGAAAATTCTATTTTAGGCTAGAAGAAAGAGAAAAATATGGTCAAAATAACTTGGCCTCGGATCATGTCGTATGGTATAAATATGAGCCGAAAGCAAGGAAGAACAGTTGTTGCCTCTGCAGACATAACAGCTCCACTTTGTAATAAAGTGTGTATTCTGAATCAAAGATTTTGAGAAGTGTTTTGTTTTACAAAAAGAAGAAACTACAACAGCTGCAGCACGGTGGCCAAGACCATACAGCGATTTAACAGGACAGGTTCCACTCAGAACAGACCTCGCCATGGTCGACCAAAGAAGTTGAGTGCGCATGCTCAGCGTCATATCCAGAGGTTGTGTTTGGGAAATAGACGTATGAGTGCTGCCAGCATTGCTGCAGAGGTTGAAGGGGTGGGGGCTCAGCCTGTCAGTGCTCAGACCATACGCCGCACACTGCATCAAATTGGTCTGCATGGCTGTCGTCCCAGAAGGAAGCCTCTTCTAAAGATGATGCACAAGAAAGATGCACAAGAAAGCCCGCAAACAGTTTGCTGAAGACAAGCAGACTAAGGACATGGATTACTGGAACCATGTCCTGTGGTCTGATGAGACCAAGATAAACTTATTTGTTTCAGATGGTGTCAAGCGTGTGTGGCGGCAACCAGGTGAGGAGTACAAAGACAAGTGTGTCTTGCCTACAGTCAAGCATGGTGGTGGGAGTGTCATGGTCTGGGGCTGTATGAGTGCTGCCGGCACTGGGGAGCTACAGTTTATTGAGGGAACCATGAATGGCAACATGTACTGTGACATACTGAAGCAGAGCATGATCCCCTCCCTTCAGAGACTGGGCCGCAGGGCAGTATTCCAACATGATAACGACCCCAAACACACCTCCAAGACAACCACTGCCTTGCTAAAGAAGCTGAGGGTACCTAAACCCTATTGAGCATCTGTGGGGCATCCTCAGACGGAAGGTGGAGGAGCGCAAGGTCTCTAACATCCACCAGCTCTGTGATGTCGTCATGGAGGAGTGGAAGAGGACTCCAGTGGCAACCTGTGAAGCTCTGGTGAACTCCATGCCCAAGAGGGTTAAGGCAGTGCTGGAAAATAATGGTGGCCACACAAAATATTGACACTTTGGGCCCAATTTGGACATTTTCACTTAGGGGTGTACTCACTTTTGTGGCCAGCGGTTTAGACATTAATGGCTGTGTGTTGAGTTATTTTGAGGGGACAGCAAATTTACACTGTTATACAAGCTGTACACTCACTACTTTACATTGTAGCAAAGTGTCATTTCTTCATGTTGTCACATGAAAAGATATAATAACATATTTACAAAATGTGAGGGGTGTACTCACTTCTGTGAGATACTGTAAATGTTCAATTTAGTTTTAGAGATTTTAGGTTTCTTTTTATCTTTGTTTTGCTGATTCTAATCAAATAAAGTTGCACTGGAGTTCAACAGTCTATTCACGGACCATCTAAAGAATATCCCACACAAAATGGCAGCTCTCAAATCTAGTTTTAGACCCTTCAAAAGAATTTTTCAACCAAAAAAAACAAAAAAAAATATCAATTCAATTATACATCCTTATGTGATTCCATGACTTTCTTACATTTTTCCTTACATCTTTGCATTTGGCAGATGCTTTTATCCAAAGTGACTTACATTGCATTCAAGGTGTACATTTTATTAGTTCTTACTTTGCCTGCATCAAACCTATGACCTTGGCCTTGGTAGTGCCATGCTCTCCTGTTTGAGCTCCAGAGAAACGTCTGTGGAACACACACCCATACACAAAAATAATGCCTGTTCACACAAGACAAATGTTCAGTGGAAAAATTCAGTGCTACAAACATTTTAATTTGAATCAACGGCTGTTAATGTGTCTGTTCAGAATGACACAAACATTTGCATGCTGTCAATGCAACAAATATTTTTGCTTACAAAGAAGTGTTCTATTCTCTTTTCCAACAAACTTAAAACAGAGTTTGACAACCAATAAGATTCACACTTTTGGTTACATGCTGATAGTTGCTGTTGTTACACAAAGCTATGACTTGGAACAGACTATTTAGCTAAGTGACAGAGAATTGCAGAGATGAATCTGGACACAGCCCTCTTGTCTCTGTACTCAGACATGGGCAGTATTTCAATTAAATATACATTTAAAAACGTATTATTGAGTATTTTTTTTATTTGTATTTTGCTGGACAGAAATGTCAAATGCAGTTTGTAATAGTTTGTATTTTGTGTATTTAAAATACATAAATACTTAATCAAATGTTTCATTTTATTCTTAAATAACTAAGACAAAAACGTTCATCAGCAAGCTTAAGAGGACTACTAAATATAGCTTATCACAGTTTTTGGATGGTTTTAGATGCAAGTAAATCATGTGACCTATCCTGTTGGGATCAGCACCCTCATTGTGAACTTGCTGTTTTCGGAGTGTCTATTTATACTAAGTGCAAATAGTGTCCCTTGTTGGCATACGCAATTTACACTAGCTCCGCCCACCAATGGCTGGTTGGGCCACTTAAGTTTTAAGTGTGTTTTCAGTCAGGCTGCTACAATAAGCACTTTTAAGGAAATACTAATCATAGTGGTTTCAATTGCGGTCCTGGTGACCATCACTCTGCACATTTTGTATATCTTATTTAACACACCTGATTCAGATCATCAGCTCATTGGGAAATAACTCCACGACTGAACTGAGTGTGACAGATAAGAGAGGCATACAAAATGTGCAGAGTGGTGAGTCGCCAGGACCAGAACTGAGAACCACTGCCTTTGATATACAGTATATATATATATATATATATATATATATAATATAATCATGTTATGCATTACACAGGGACATCTGAGAACGTACTGTTTTTCATTATAGTGTAATATACCATAAAGTTGACAGTATTTTACAGTAAAATTACATACAGTATAATATGATGTTAAACCATTTACAGTTTTTCACTTTAAGTTAACACTGTGTTAAACTTACAGTTAACCAATTAACTTTTTTCTGTAAAACACTGTTACAGTGCACATTTTGCTAATACATTACAAAAAATCCTCCTACACTTAATATTATACAGTAATTTTTGTCTTTATAGGTTCTGCCCCACATCCTAATGCTTCTAAGTTCAAAGCATCAGAAATCAAGTAAAATGCCTTTTGCAGTATGGCAAAACAATCTTTTAAAATAATATACATATATATTTGGTTTCATTAGTTAACATTAGTTAACTACTTTAGTTAACATGAACTAAGAATGAACAGTACTTTTTTCTACAGCATTTATTAATCTTAGTTAATGTTAATTTCAACATTTAATACTTTAATAAAATCAAAAGTTGTATTTGTAAACATTAGTTAATGCACTGTAACATGAAAATCAATGCAAATCAACAGATTATAATACAGTTATTCAAGAAATTTTGTAGAATTTTTAACAGTATAAGAACCATGTCTTCTAAGACGATGCAACAAAAGCATACAGTGGGTCAAGGCAATAAGCCCTTTGACCAATACACAAAGCACATCCAAAGCACATTATAAAGGATAATATTACTTGGAGAAGGAAATTAAAGGTGTTCACTGAAACAAAGGCAAGGTTTCAGAAGGATTGAACAAAGCTGTTCCTCCTGCATGTCTAGAATGCTGCTGTACATATGAAACAGCTGGATACACTGGGTAGAAAGACATTTCTTTTAAGTGCACATAGCACCTGATAGAAGTCTGTAAGCTTTATGCTTGAGTTTATTTGGTAAAAAAAAGACAGTGTGCCAATGCTGCTCATCTTGAATAATCACTGAGAATTGGTGTGCCTTAAGGCAAAACTGGCCTCAAAACAACTTTCATCCTGTTACACAACTTTGAACCCAGTTATATGAACATTAGTTATTTACAGACCAGGTTTCTTTCAATAAAGACTTTATGTAGCAAAAAGAATTTGTTACATAAATAATAGATCACTGTCAGACTGACTCAAAACAATATGGAAAAGCACATTTATCTATAACAGAGCATGTATCAGATTCCTGCAGTGCCACTCTTCAGGAACATTCTATTGAACTGCAGAGTTGAATAATGCACGTATAATACATGAATTCTCAGCTTTTCTACTCTGATTTTCAACTTTCACCTGCTTAAAGTCTAATTTAAGAGTTTTATTAAAGGTTATACATTGCGTGTTAAAATCAGTAACCACATTTAACTTTATCAAGGTGTAGTGATTTTTACTTTCGCCCATTCAAGGACGCGAAGTAAAGTAGGGATTGGTACTCACGTCACCGCTGGCATTGTGATTTTTGGATCACACGTCACTTAAGGTGTGATTATGAGTACATCAGATGACCACTTTCCCCTTTTCCTAGGTCAGGGCACCAGTCAAGGTCTTTTACCTTGACAGTATGAGAACACTCTCAACAGGGGCTTTTTATTCATTTAGAATTAATGTAAAATGGTCAGCTGATTTATTTGAAAGATTGGTGATATTGCTAACTTGTAGAGCCTCTTCTGTATTATCAGCACAAGAAAGACACAAGTGTAATAAAATAAATTTTATTAACAAAAGATAAACAAGAATAACTAACACAACTACTAAATGAATACCATGAATGATAAAGGAATAAAGTGCATAAGATACATAGAATACAAGTGATTAAGTTGAGTGTGGCTATGGAAGAGTTACGTTATCTTATGGAAAGATAAACTGTTTCTCTGAAAATAATAAGGTGGAGAACCTTATTATGCACCAAACAAATAAACGAGAGGTTATTTGTTATTAACTAACATCAGCTATATTACATCTAATGGGAATTAGGAAATTATATACTGATAATATACAACAATGCCAAGGTCTCTGGAAAGAGGTTTGGTTAAGTGATATTTACGTTCCACTTGTTTGAGTCCGATGACGGTCTTCCACTGGTTGTGCTGAGTGACAATGCAGTGGGGAGAGGAGCCAGAATCTGTTTTAACAGTCTTAAACACGAAGCTCTGTGGGATGCTGATCTCATGGAGCACCAAAGGGTCCTAAAATCTGGAACACGCAGATGAGGCCCTGGCGTAGGTGCAGAAGGTCCTTAACAATCTGGAACACGCAGACAAAGGTACCTTGGAAGCAAGGTTTGCTCTCCTGAGCTTAACCTTGTTGCAAATGTCGTTACTGTCTCACTGGACGGAAACTCTGAACGTAGTGTTTGTTAATGTCTCTTTCCTCACAGGCTGGAGGCTCAGAATGTGGTCATCTCTGTTGCTGCCTAACAAGCTGTAGACTCAGATCGTGGGATCTGTTGTTGTCTCTCTGGATGGACCAGAGGCTCAGAACGGTGTTGTATGTTAGTGTCTCAGCTTCGCAAGCCGGGACTCAGAACGGCATATCTGTTAATGTCTCACTCCTTACAGAGTTGAGACCCAGAATGGTATATCTGTTATGTCTTTCCCCTTTGAAGGGCAGACTCAGACTGGTGTATCTGTTAATGTCTATCCCTGTGCAGGACAGACTCAGAACGGTGTATCTGTTAATGTCTATCCCCGTGCAGGACAAACTCAGAACAAATGTCTGTTGAAAGGGTACCTTTATCCCTTTCTGATGAGGAGGAGATTGCAATTTGGCGCTTCTCCATTCGAGTGCTGTGATTGGCTGCTGGCATCAGAGGGGACACACACAGTGTGGCCCACCCTTGTTTCCCCTGTGGAACTCATTTGCATAAAGCACAAAGTTGGAAGTCTTTACAGTGTCTTTAAAGTTTACCAATGCATTTCTCACTTTCCAAACCACCACCAGAATACCTTTGGCAATATTCTAAACAAATAGAGACTAAACATGATGGGAAAAGATTGAACTGTCATGCATTCATTCAATTGTACCTTAACAGCTGAATTTGTGTCAGATGTTGCACTACGAATAGCTGTCACTGAGAATACTTATTCCTGTGAATAAGTATGAAATGGATGTGTAGTTTGCATCAGTTCTAAGGTTTTCAAACATAGTTTTGGATGGATTTGGATGGATCTTTGTGATCTCTCTTTGTTTCACCCATTGCTGCTGAGGTCCCGAGGAATTTTTATGGCAGTCTCTGGCCAACCTTAGGAAGTAGTCTCTAGATGGGTGAAGGGCAGAAACTGCATGTGGACCAATGAGAAGTCCTGTCCTTCCCAGGCTTGGTACAAGAGGTCTTCTTCTTGCCCTCTAAGAGAGATCTGGATGTTGTCCTTACATCTTTATCTGATGGCGTTGGACAGTTTGTTTGTGTTAGTCCACCAAGATCCAATCAAAATGTAGCAAACCTTTGTCCACTGTTACGGACAGAGAGGGGCCCGGCCATAAACTGGGCCCTGGAATGTGCTGTTCATTACAAAGGGATAACAAATTATTGCTGCAAAGTAAATGGTGATGTGTTATCTGTTGCATAATTCAATTTTTATGAGGTCAGCAGTGGAAAAATGCAAGGATTTTGTCTTTCTACCATGTCTTTCTACAATACAGAGGGTGTGTTCTACTACTGGGAAAGTTTTGTCCTATCCCTCTGTTATAAAAGCCTTTTTCACCATGGTTTAACAGACTTTTTTTGGTCATTTTCCCCAAATGTAACTGAATGTGCAGGAAGCTGAGACGTAAACATGTCAAACATAACAACATAAACAAGAAAGACTGATTAATCTACTGTGTAGAATTAATGGATGGAAGAATGTTGCGTATCATTTACAATACAACAGCCCTCTTTGTTTCAGTCTTTCAATGAGGGTGAACTTTCTAAGGTATTTAAAAGGTTGTTGTGCCCCCTCCTGGAGTGACTTAGATAGCACAGCTCATTACTACATATAAAATATATTTTGCAGTGTCTGTCTACATTGTTTTGACAATTGCTCAGACAATTTACCCTTAATGCAAATAGCATGACATTTCCATGTACTCTTTGTGTGAATGGTACCTAAGTGTCAGTTAGTGCAAACAAAATGCTTTCTACTAGCAATTTGTGCAAACAGCACTTTTTTACAGTGTGAATAACATCTACCTTTACTTACACTTACTATAAAGAGCCGATATTTTGAACTCTAATAATTGAATTATATTGATTTTTAATAATTAAACAAAACTTTTAATTTATTCATTTTTATTAAAGTTTAATTATATTTTTAATTACACCTATGGGTTGTATTTAATATCAATTTGTTAAACAAATGTTAAAAATGTTAGGAACCGCTGAGCTACAGTATAGTGTCATAGCATTAAAGAGCACTAAAGACTAGCATTAAAGACTATAAAACACAAGCATAGAGATACAGCCCCCGTGTCACGTTTCCTCGGTGTCTGCATCTTCCAGAGACTTTTATTTTGATATTCTTTTCATCCTATTGTTTCTTTCTTCATATATCTTAGGTTTATTTTCTTGGTTGGTATGGGTTTTTATTATGTTTACCTGTCCCTTGTTTATTCCTCATTATCTCTTGTATATATTGCCCTGTGTTTTCAGTTCTTATTAGTCAGTTATTGTCTAAGGGTACGTTTACACGACAACGATATGCTTAAGACGGAGAAGTTTTTCCGCATACTGACGACACCGTTGTCAAAATGATCCCCATTCATACGAATCCGTGAAAATGACTAAAAATGCTGTATTCTGCTGGCAGGCCATTAGATGGCGATGAAACACTAGACTGAACATGTAAGGCGCATCATCATTTTCACAGATTTCAAAAACTTGCAAAAAAATATTTTTTCAAAGTTGTAAATAAAACCAATATTATTGGAGTATGTTTTACAAGATAATACTAGTCTCTCTACTTCAAAATGTCAAGTTTAATCAAATGTGTTAATTGTGTTTCTTTGTAATTAAAATTGAAAAACTGAAAATTGTTTCAAAATTAATCCTACACCATGTTTTCTTCAGTGTATTTACATTCCTCTTGTATTCTCTGCTCTCTGTTGCTCTCAATCATCTTAATATAGTTATTAAACAAAAACAAACACTGAGGCCCCTCCACCATGCTACTGGCAGTTGGCTGTGGCCAGTACAGATCAACCCTGATAGTCCAAGGTTTTGCAAGATTGACTGAAATCTAAACATGCTGCATTAATTTAAAACATGAAAACTAAAGCCTGGTCTATGTTCATATATTCATTTAGAAGTGTTCATTATAAATTAAAATTAGTCCTTCTACTTTGATGCAAGATGCAAAAATATCAGCCATTTTTCTACATTCTACTGCCTATTTTGAGGCAGGCATTTTCTATGCAGTTCTGTCAATGCAAAACAAATCTACTCTTGTCATTTCGTCATGGCTAAAGCATGTAATACACCACTGCCAGTACATCACACAATGGGGAACTGTGGAAAGCGTGATCCTCCTGCCCTCACCACAAGTCATTTTCCAACAATACTATCTTTCACATGCTGAGTGATCATCTTCAAGATGATAAAGACGTTGATGATAAAGCCAGTACAACTCACTGAACTATGAAAGCATAGAGTGAATAAGAAAGATCATTACAAGAACTAGAATTCAATGCATTTTTTAAATGTATTCACCATTTTCAATGCAAAGGCCAAAATTATATATGTGGGTAATGTGTGGGTTTCATTCGGGTGTTCTGCTTTCCCCCACAATCCAAAAACATGCAGGATAGGTGAATTGGAAATGCTAAATTGTCTGTAGGTGTGAATGCGTGTGTGTGTAAGTTCCAAGCCATGTAATGGGGAGGGTTGTGAAAAGACCAGGGGCCTCATTTATAAAACAGAGCATAGAATCCCTACTAAAAGTGAACGTAATCCAGAAAGTCGAGAATGGCATACGTAAAGATTGAGATCTATAAAACTTTGCATACACACACCTGCACACAATTTACGCTTTATAAATCACAGTCTACCTGAGAATTTGTGCATGTAGAAATGTCTCACATACAGCCCTTTACATGCCCGCATTCAACCATAATTAGCCAATGCAAGTCACCTTATGAATGGCCATGCATTAAAACACTCAATCATGGCAGCAATGAAGAGCAAGGCAAAGAAACAGACATGAGGGGTTTTGCACCGAATAGTTCTAGTACATGACCATCATACACTTACGTCACTGATAGTTCCTATAGGTGCTGGTTTAGACCCTACTCTGAAGTAGGAGCTAATTTAGCTCCCCCAAAAGGAGTTCCTAGAATTCAAATCGTTCCTAGTTCCTGCAGTGCGAACACGGCAAAATCCGGGTATCTTCAGCCAATAGTTCTAGGAACTATGAAAAGGTTCCTCCGGTGCGAAAGCCCCTATAGTGGAGACACGGGAACCAGATAAATCACTTTATTGCATGTGTGCACAGTTAAAACAATAGGGCACTGTTGTGTCCTTGTTCTTCCAAGAGGTTAGGGGAGTACAGGGTGAAGAGGAGACTCCCGGCGTGAAGTCTGCAGCAGCTGTGGAGTGTCCGAAGGTCCCCAGCACGAGTGCGTTTCGACCGCATGGCACGGTAGTCCTTCAAATACAAAGGGACACAACTGATGCAATCAGTCATAGCAGCCGATCTTAAACAGAAAGGGTTGTGTTGTGCGACATTGCATCTATATTAAAAAATGAACCTTTGCATTGTCTTTTCACAAATGTCGCATTACTTCCTCACGGAACCTTGCTCCCTGTTGATGGCCTTCATGTTTGGGAGGGGTTTTTGATTCAGGCTCCTCATGCTGGTGGTAGTGGAGGTCAGGGGGAGAGGGACCACCCCCAGGCATCAAGGCAACGCCATCTAAACTTGAGGAAGCTGATGGATCGCTCGACTACTGAGCGTGCACGAGCGTGGGCCTCATTGTAGCGCATTTCCGCTCTTAGGGTTTGGTAACGGGGTGAGGAGCCAACATCTGAGGGGGTAACCACTGTCACCTGCACAGTGTAACAGATTAATTGTACACTAGGCTTGAATTGTTAGAAAATAGACCATTATATGTAGTTTTAACTTACCAAGAAGCCAGCCAGCGCACACGGTGCGTGCCTCAAGTCTATTCCCTACACTTCTGTGAGCTAGAATAAATGAGTCATGTGTTGAACCAGGCCATCATGCCACAACAATTGTCAGAATCAAATTGGGCTCACATATTACTTGCACATTTATTAAATGCAAATGTTTTTGATTCACATAAATGAATTTGTTCTCATGTGGAGCCCTTATAGCAATATGAATGTAGTCAATTGTGCTGATTACATTTGGGAAACCGTACATTGAGGCAAATTGCCTTTTGATATTGGCCAGTTCTCCAATAGTGGAAACGTTATGTATCGACGTGTCATTTTAGCAATCCCTTCCAAAACAGCAGGCATTAAGGAGCTCAGGGACAGCTGTAAAATCCCAGACCTATGACAAATTAATAGAATGATACAATTCCAAAAGGGGCTTTGTGCAGAAACAAATTGCATCATGTTAGTCTTAAACTTAACTATCAGCTAATTCCCTTTGGAAACACCCAGTTGCCAGAAACCCTTAAACCGAAAGGACTTGGGTTGGTACCGGGATGGCGCAGTTCCCTCTAGCTGGCCTTTGTAATGTTGGGCCCAGTTCAGTACAGAGATTCAAGAGCATGGCTCTAGGGAATCTGAATCAGCTTATTAGCCAGTCATCATTGTGGGCCAGGAAATCTTCATGGTCCCTGAATACCCTTTCCCTCCTAAGTCTGCCATTGGTATTGTAGCATCTGGACCAGACACACACAAATTATTCATTATATTTAATGAATAATCCAGCAAACGCACTCTCCCAACAAAGGTCTTTGAACCATCCCCAATCTGCAACTAACACACAGGTAGAACCAGGTGTCTGGTTACAGGACACAGAAAAAGACTTTTTACGACCTGAAGGAATTTGCAGAAAATCTTCACTGTCACTTAATTCTTGTCTGAAAGGACAAAGTGAACCTTTTCATCCTATATATTCTATATACATATAACCACTTGAGAAATGTATAAACATGTATCCAATTTTCCCATCTCATGATTTTCCTTTCATAGGGATGGCCTATGTATTAATTCTCTCTTTTGAACTCTTTTGTATTAATGTTTCAGAGTTGCATACTATGGTTAACTAAAATCACATGGGTATCATGTTTGGTCTCTATGAACTCTTCAATCTTCGTTCTCGATTTGTTAATTTACAATACATTTTGCTAACTCTGTGACACATTAGTATTATAAGAATCTAGAAGGTTCTTCTCTCAAACACCCAATCCGATGTCTTATACTACAAAGAGTCGTAAAAAGTTCCCTCCAAAGGAACAACTCCTTATTGGCTCAGTCACCTCCAGAGGGTGTGATATCTTCACACTTTAAAAATCACTGATCACAAGATCATGGCGGTTCCTTTACTGAAAAAGATGTGAAGATGCTAGAAGCCCCAAGCTCGTGCCAGGCTGCGGCCTTGTCTTTCCATTCACCAAAGATCTTATAACTCCAACTGGTTCTCTCTCATCAAGACAACATCAGCAAAGATCAATGGTAGCCTCCACAAATTGCATCAGGACAGTTTAATTCAAATGGGCGAGACATGCAAGTATCAAACTTAGTCTCATTATTTGATACATTAAGTATCCTTACCCCTTTTAAAGAAGGGCGTGTTAGAACTAAACTGATGGTTTGCTCAAGGCTGTTGATCTGCTAAATTTCAAACAATGCTATAACTTCTTGCTTTCCTGTGTTCTGCTTTAGCTCTCTCTTTCCCTTGGTAAACTATGCATGTGTGTGTGTGAATGTTAGAGTTTAAGTGTTTAGTCTAGTTAATAAAGTGTTGTTCATGTCACACGTAAAGTTGTCCGTGTTTCATGCTTATATATTGGAGTCCCTAATCATGCAGATTTTGACTACATGCTACAAGTAGTACAGTAAGAATGTTATTTCCCATCACCCGGAAATTAACATTTCTTAGAATTAATAAACAATTAACCAAGTGTTCACTGGACAAACAGGTTAATTGATTGTAATATTAATTTTACTACATTAAGTTAATTCTATTAACTGATCCAAATATTTATAATTAATTAGAACTAGTTATAATTAATTATTCATATTTCTTTTGAGCTAATTTGCTACAGCATAGTCCTCCAGCAGTGCCAGCACATCCATCATGCAATACTCTGCACGAGTGCCACCGCAGTATTTATATGTTTACAGCGATAAGATTAAATCCTTTACACCTTGTCATAACAATCAGACAATGAGTGGTAAACCCTCCACTCACCCTGAAGTTATAATAATTCAGTTTATGTATTTTATTTTGTTTTATCATTTGTTTTCTTTTATTTATTTAAACTCACTGTATTTATGATTAGGACTTATAATGAGGATTTAAAGTGATTTGTATGTTTATGGTAACGTGGATCTATGAGCAATAGGTCAAGTTAAATGTGTTTAATTTTTATATTCCCTTATCCCCTTTAAAGGGGACCTATAATGCCCCTTTTACAAGATGTAATATAAGTCTCTGGTGTCCCCAGAATGTGTCTCTGAAGTTTCAGCTTAAAATACTCCTCAGATCATTTATTATAGCTTGTCAAATCTGCCCCTATTTAGGTGTAAGCAAAAACACATTGTTTTTGTGTGTGTCCCTTTAAATGCAAATAAGCTGCTACTCCAGGCACGCTTTCCAGAAGAGGGCGGAGCTTTAACAGCTCACGCTTCAGTTGCCTCAACAACAACAAAGCTGGAGAATCTCAGGCAGCAAAAATGATGATCGTCAGTAACGGTGTTCAGCCTTACATTGTTCAAACCGGAGTCGGACACTGATGGAGAGACTCAGGAAGAAGTTACAACTTATAGAATGCATCTGGATGTATCTGAACGGTTAGTGGATAAATTTATGTAGTTGCTGTGGAGTTGATTTAACTCATCAACTAGCATGTGCCGTCATGTTAATCTCTTGTGCAAATCCAGCATAGAATTGACCCTCATTTGTGAAGCAGTCCGGCGTAAAATGACACCATGGCAACAACACTCTACTACAACAACTCTTCCTCTTCTCTAAAGCAGCCCAACATGGCCTCGCCCACTTTGTTATGTGTTCTTGGGGGCAGGATTTATGTAAATTCCAGGAAGAACCTCGTTGTAGTCCCTACCAGCCGTTTGTTGTAGTCTTTAAACAAAAAAATTCTTTAAAAGTAAAAATATCTCCCTTTGCATTGAACTTTGAGCGTCGTAACTTTGCAGATGTTGTTTATGCTCAAACAGCAACATTACACACTAACTAAAGTTAAAAAAACTGAAATCATAATAATTTAATGCAATTAAATTCACATTTTTTGTATAGCTCTTTTCACAATACATAACGTTTCAAAGCAGCTTTACAGAAAATGCATGTCGACATAACAATTTGGAGTAATCTGTTATCAGAGATGACTGTCCAAATTATGTAATTTCAGAAATGTACATATACAAATCATGCAGTTAGCTAACAATGTATTAATTTAAACAGTTTATTAATTTAAGGCAGAAACAATGAGCTTTTTATCGTTTTTGAGCTTGACAGCTTTGGTGTAACTAATGAATAATATCTTTATATCATAAGCAAGTCTGTTAAAAGTTTAAAATAAATTATGAAAATCCCTGGTTGTAGTGTAACCTCCAGCCACCAACATCAAGCCCCCCACACCACCCCCTCACCCCCACCCCACATAACTCACTCTATTACCCGCACCACACCCATGCCTAGTGCTATCCTGAAATGAGAGTCTGGAACCCCAAAATTCAAGACTAAATCACCTTTAAGTCTTCAGATGTTAGTCTAAATGTCTATATATTCATATAATATTCATATAAAGCGCCATACTAGCTAGTCTGAACAAGACATTTTCACTCTCATACATACAGCAACTTATTTCTTTAAAAACAACAAAACAACCACAACAGCTGCACTATTGTAAAATAGATTCTTTGTGTAATAGTTAGCAAATGCACAATAAATATGCATTCAACAACTTCAACAGCTGCATTTCCAAAATGTCCCTTTTGCCTATGCAACAGCTTAGTTAGTAACCTGATATGGTCTGTAACTTCCATGAGAAAAACAAAGAATTTTTTTTTTTTTTTTTTTTTGAGATGTACACCCTCCCTTCTCCTGGCTTTTTTCTTCTGTTTCTCTGACAACAGCCCACCCTATTTAAACCAGCGCCTTGACCCACCCTGCACAGACTCTGAACCTAAACCTGAAGCTTGGTTTATATGGAAACAAAATCAATGGAGCTTGGAAAAATGGATACATCCCGCAGGAATGAGCCCACTTATCTTGCCTGGTCTATCTTCAACACTTTTTGTTGCTGTTTGCCACTTGGAGTTGCAGCAATCATCTACTCAAGCAGAGTAAGTCACTTACAATTTGTTTAAAAAACAGCTATCAATAACTAAAAATAACACATTCGTACTCTGCACTTATTCATATTTTTGTTATTGTAGGCAGACAATGCTAATACCCTTGGAGATGCTGGAAAAGCTCAAGAGTCCTCCAGGATAGCAAAGAACCTGAATATTGCTTCACTGGTGCTGGGGCTCATTGGTTTAATTTTGTTGATTGTAATGCTAGTGATTCAAAAAATGTAAGCAAGCTTGTGAAGGATTTTTTTTTTTTTTTTTTTTGGTCCCTGCTATTCAATCACCACTGAACTTCACTACTCCAACTACCACAACTCCAGAGATGATGAAGACCAGCTGTGGCTTCAAAATTAAATAAGCAATGGTAGCCACACAATGTTGCTTATATTTTGGGGGTTATGCTACAGAAATATAAATTTTATTAGTTAAAAAATGTCTTTGAAAACTGTAAAAGTCCCAAGTTTAAAACTAAATCTGTTTAAAAAAAAAAAAAAAAAACTTGTATTGTTTGATAATATCCTTTTTTGTTTGTTCCTTTTCATTATATTTTGCATTGTTCATACACGTGAATGATGTTTTATGACAGATAATGTAATGAAATCTCATTCAAATTAATGAAATCTTCATTTTAATTAGTCTAATTATTTTACAATGAAGTACTTTTACGATAATGTACCTTGAGATGTATTCAAAGTACCGTAATCACATAACTATGTTAAACATTTACATGTATAAACATAAAATATAAATGGTAAATGGCATATGTAACGTTTTTCTCCATTTATGTTCTATCTATAATTTTATACACAAGTATTTTTTACATACTTAATAAGGCATAAAAATGTACCAACTTGGTTCTCATATTTTATGCTTTTGTCAAGTAACTTCTCTATTATATACGTAAAATATTGCCATGCACTCAAGTATGTACTTTTTCTTACGTCACTACTACATCATTTTTTATTAAAATTTATTTCATCCATCTGCTTTGTCTAAAATTTTCCATCACAGTCTGCAGAAGTGAGGTCATAGATATTTCTGTGATATAAGATCACAGGTCAGATTTTGGCAACAAATTAATTTCTTGTACTCGGACATCCAGAGTTGCGACAGCAGTGGGAAGGCATTTCTATATGTATACAGATATTCCATGTCTGTTTTCACTCTGCTACTGACAAAGCATGATAAATTTTATTCTCTGGTCTGTGGTAAGTTTTACTAATAGCTTAATAATAGGTCACGGTTCTATGTCAAAGCACAGCTTCATATAAAATCTTCTTGATACATCCCGGGGCACCATTTAAAAGTCAGTCTCTTAACACTCTTGTTGTTCATTTTATCAGTTATCAGAGATCAGTAAGTTAAAATTACATAACCTCAGTTTGCAAAATCACCTCCCCCATTTCTGTTATATTACCGAATCTTGATGAGAATGGGAAGTGTCTCCTCCTTTAGGACTGTAACTGAGTTCCTTATAATCCTAAAACTGTTCCTGATGTATACTATTTGTCAATACTGCATTACTGCACTTCCCCTGCACTACATCTGAGGACCATTCATATCCTTCGGAGCACATTTAATTGTTTTCTTAATTATTACATAAACCAATGGAATTTGTCAAGCACCACCCCCACCCCTACCCCAGGCCAGCCCACCCCACTCGACTAGTACATGAGTGAAGCAGAACATGTTAACTGCTACTATTTTCAATAAAGCAAACATTGCAAACGTTGCAAACATTTTTCAAGGGTTGTAGATTGTTTTTCAAAAATATTTCAGTTTATTCTTTTTAATAAAGTTATCACAAATCTGGGGCCATATTCACAAAACATCTTAACGCTAAAAGTAGCTCCTTGCTAATTTAGGAGAAACTCTTAAAAATAATGGGCATGTCAGTCCTAAATTTAGGATGCTCTAAGAGTATTTCACAAAGCATTTTAGTGCTAAAACGAGCTCCTAAATTCATTAGAAGTAGTCAAGAGGACTCCTAACTCACTAAGACCAAATCACAAACAATTCTAAAATGGTTGTTGCCAGCAATCTGCCTCAGCAGTCCACCTAAAGACACTGTACACCATTGAGGCAATTAGGCGATAGAGCCTTGGGTGCTGAGCCTATTCTTCATAAATGCAATAAATATTTTGATTTATAGATTTTAATCTGTGATGTTATAACATAAAGGTTAATTGATGTACAGGCAAAATGTATTGAATGATGGAGAATAAAACATTGTGGTCAAGTTTAAAATAATATCCTATCGTTGGCGCCGATAGCCTTGTGGGCAGCTCGGGTGACCCGAGTTCGAATTCTGGCTCATTGACTTTTCTTGATACCTCGTTCTACAATATTTCAATGAATAAATCACTGACAGAGAGGGCCATGTACATCACTCCTGCTATCAGGGGCGTTTCCTCCGAGAAGGCAAGGGAGGCAGTGCCTCCTCAAAAAAACTGGGTGAGAAAATAATCGATATTACAAAAATAAAACAATGCAAATGTTACCAAATTTGACATTAAAAAGTGTAAAGTGTTCAGTCATTTTTCTAAAGAAACACTGTCAAACAGCGACACCCGCAGGTAAAGTTACAGCGGGGAGTCCGCGTCTCTGTGCCTCCCTTCAGCTCAATGAAATAAAGCAGAGCCTCTATAGCGTGTGGTGGGTTAAGTGGGGGGTAATTGAGAATGAATGGGGGAAAGAGAGGAGGTGACAGGTGTGTTCGACATTGGCTGCAGCTGGATGTAACCGATCGGCAAGAGTAGCCACGTGCAGGCGGGGAGGAGCTGAAAACGAGACGTGAAGTCGGACACGTTCTGCTTCTCGTAGTGACGCTCGCGCTGCGTTTGCATACTTTATCACAGCTGAAGTGAAATAAATGCAATATTTGACTAATACACCGATGTTTCAGAGACATTTTCATTCAGTACTTTATGTACTGCTTACAGCTTCTGTTTTTACAAGAATAAAGTTCAACATAAGCATATACTAGGCCTATATAAAAACTAATGTAGTGGGGTCTAAGTTTTTTTATCAGTTTTATTTTGATAAACTTGACACAATAAAACATCGCGACTACATGAAAAGAGCTTTAACTGTTATAAAAATACAGATTTGTGAGCATTAGTGGAACTGAAGGCGTAAAAAAAATAAACACGAAACACACATGATTGTTGTCATGGTGAATCCGGCCAATAGTGGAACAGCTGTGTCGTCATCAGCGCTCGTGCAGCTCTTTTTGAGAAACTGCACCAAAGATTATAGACAAAGCCACTGGAAGGAAAGCCTGCAACCTTTAGCCAAAAAAGTGTAACGGCTAATGCTAACGCTCTGCCCCCGCCGGTACGCAGAGAAGGAGACCAGAGGCTGTTTTTTGAATGGATGCCAATGGATGAGAGGCTTCACTACACAAACAGCTTTTGTGGGGAAATAGCTAATCATTTAATTAATCGACAGCCTGTTCGCTAATCCTCAGCATGTTTTACACTAAACAATACTTTCGTTGGGAACTATATGTAGATTTTAGCTTGATAAAAAATGATTTTTTTAAGAGAAGGCAGACTAAGGAATGTTGCGACTGATGTCACTGCCATTACATGATAGGCTGAGAGGTGCCACACGTGATTAAGTTAGCCGTTACGCTTTCTCCAATGGTAAGAGATACAGACCCTCTTATCTCCCTATACGATCTCTGGTATAGACCTTATGTGCCAGAGAAACAAGCGCGCCGCCATCTTTATAATATTGTCTTTGAACTTTGAAAGAGTTTAACTTAAAGTTATCGTGAGCATTGTAATGTTTAAAGCAGATGATGTCTTAATAAATGTCAGTAGACCCAGAATATTTTAAAACAAGCAGTTCATTCATAAATACGTAAGATCGCTGTGGAAATACAAACCGAAAGTCAAAAGACAACTAGCGCAGCGCTGAAAAGGGGCGGGGCTACATAAGGTCTATAGAACCCAAGAGGCGACACTCTGATACTTTTTTGGCAACAGACACTAAATTGCGCTCCGGTAGCGCGCCGCCATTATGGGGTGAAAATACTAACTGGACCATAGAATCCTTCACATCTTACGCACCCAAAATCGGCGAATTTCACTGCCAAATCCGAAGCGCAATAGAACAGTTTTTAAAATTAAGTCACCAGTAAATTGTATGGCACCTACAGTAAATGTTGTATTGTCTTATATATGTTTTATTTTACCAGTTGTGAAATCCATTCATCCATTCATCCAAAAACACTAACTTGATGAGATTTATACTTGGTTTTAATAAATAGAACATTATATAGTGTAAAAATAAGAAAATAGAATTGTATTTGGTCAATTCAGGGGCTGCGTCCTCCGGAGGTCGCATTTGAAGGCTGTATACATCATCGAGTCGGTCTCATTTAAGAAAAGTAACCGTAATAAAATTGACTATTATTCCTCGTGAGGTGTAAAATACTGTAATTTTTTTTTATTACTTTGCAGTCTGACGGTTACTTTTCTTAAATGAGACTGACTCAATGACGTATGCAGCCTTCCAATGTGACCTCTGGAGGACGCAGCCCCTGAATTGGGACACAGCTATGGTCCCACTCTCCACTCTACTCTGAAGCAGAGTTAAAGTTAATGAGATAATTAAGTGATTAATTTAATGATGATTGAGCATTAGTGATGAACACCTGCTGTTAACAAGCAAAATCACTGAAGAAAATAGAAACACAGTGGCTGCATTCTAAACCACAAACTTCCTTACTATGTAGTAGGCAAAAAGCAGTAGGCAAACTAATAAGTATGTCCTAAGTATGTCCAAATCCTTAGTATTCATAAAAGAGTAGGCAAGAAATACCTGGGTGGTGTACTAATTCTCACAAGATTTGGACATGCGTATACTAATGTTGCGTTCAAATATGCCTACCTACTATAGTAGGAGAAAACAGTACATCAGAAAGAGTATGTCCAAAACCTCAGTATTCATTAAACAGCAGGCAAGAAATCCACAGATGGCCTACTGTTTCCGCCCAGATTCTGAAGTGTTCATCGATTGATACTTTTCTATCTCAGCCTTCCCAGGAGGCCACAGGAGAGGATACATCATAATCAAACATGGAGGAGAAAAGCGAAGCGGGTGTTTTAAAATGTAAGTGTTACAAACCAAAAACAAGCATCCTTGTGTTAAAATTGCATTTGTTGATCTACTGTAGAGTAAACTGTTGAATTGTTGAAGGTGTAAAGATGCTAAACAGTAAAGTATATTTGTGATTTTGCTGTAAAACATGTTTTATTATGTATAGCTAACAGGCGAGCTCCAGTGTAAGGAAAAACCTGAAACAAAATAAAATAAAGATCATTTTGTTACTTCTAATACAGAAATTAAATGACACTGTGCTGTTAAAATGAATGCTTTTGTATTATGTTTGTGCATTGTTGTAGGATCTGAAATGTCAGACTGGTGTGAACACTGAGGATGAGGAGCCCACAGCAGCATCCTGGAAATGGTATAGTGCCATGGATAAGACCCTCCATCACTCCACCTGTCCTTATTGCCCCATCAGGCCCAGATGTTGCTGTGGTCTCTTCATCCTCAGTGAGCCCAGAGCCAGCGAGAGCATCTGGAAAAAGACCAAAAGACATTGAGGATGTGATTTTGGTCAAGTTTGTTCTGCTGGTTTCTATTCATACAATGAAGCACGACTTTCAGAAGCTTCAAAAGCATCATCAAATAATGTCATGAAGCTTCTGGAAGTCAGGCTCCATTGACTGATATTGCATGAACAGAAACCAGCAGGACAAACTTGACCAAAATCAACTGCATGTCAACTACCAGTCATTAAAATATTAGTAGACTGTCTGTGTTATCTGCTTACACTTTATTTTGATGGTCCCCCAACAGACATTCTACTGACTATAAGTAACTTTGCAAGTACATGTCAATATATACTACTAACCCTAACCTAAAAGTCTACTAATACTCTAGTGAAAGTGCCACGTGTGATTGCGTCAAAGATGAGATGAGCAGGATCTAATTGCTGGCAGTAATGATTTATTAAACTTCAAACTAACAAACAAAACAAAACCATGAACAGAACAATCAGCAAAATATGACGAGAACGGGCAACGAACTAACATAGGGTTTAAATACCAAAGCAAACTAATCAATGTACAACAGGTGCAAATCATAATCAAATCAATGAGAAACCATAGAAAATTAATACAAACACATGAAACAGAACTAAAACACATGCAAACCCACCCACAACAAACACAAGAACAGAATCCATCGTAACAAAGAGTTAGTTGACATTCAGTTGCAAATTAATGAGTTATTTGACATGTAGTTGCAAAGTTACTTATAGTTAGTAGATTGTCTAAAATGGACCATCGAAATAAAGTGTAAAACCAAACGTTGAGGTTTGAGTTTAAAGTGGCGTGTCTGCCATTTATTTTCATATATAACAACTGAAATGGTATAAAAATAATGTTTTTATAAAATAAAACATTACCTCGGGAGGAGGACCCAAACAAAGAGGGGAATAAACATTAACTTGCCTGTCGTAAAAAAAAGAAAAGAAAAAGAAAAAGAAAGAAAGAAAAAAAAGAAGAAAGAAAACCCAACATCAGGTAACTTTCCTCACTCCCTGATTATCCACTAAACAGGAGAAAACCCTACATTACCCATAAACATTCAACTTGAGTAGGTTATCACAGATTTCGTCAACAGAAAAACGCACATTGTGCCACAAACATTGTAACCCAACACACTAACAAGGCTCGCTAAATTGTCTGGGACTGGAGGGCGGAAAACCTCAAATGCTGTGTTGTCTCGCCTTCTCCAGTGCTCTCTGCATCATTATCTTGAGGTCCTTGGGGCATGCACCAATCAGTGTGCGGACAGGGCCCGCATAGACGATTGGAAACAGGTGATCACTGTTATTGTATCAGGGAAGCAAGCACAGGGAGAGGTACACAGATTCCAGTAACACTCCTCACATGAATAACAACAAAAACAAATTATTACTATACGTCCTTGGACGTAACACTGAATAAAATTTCTAAAAACACTTAACGTTTGTCTAAAAACAAACTTTTGAACAGAAGTGTATGTATTATATATCCCCATCAGGTTTTGAAAGAATGACTAGCTGTGATCAGTTTAGATTTTTGTACTAAAAGCTTTGAAAATGTACACCTTGTAAAATTAGTACCAAAGTGAATAAAAAAAAAAAAACTGTAAACAAAGCAAGTTCCTCACTTTCTTTGAAAACTGGACTGGAATGTTCTGTATATTAATTACAAGCAGAGAACCCTGGCAGCTTTCTGTTTTGGGGCCCCCTTGGTTGATATTCCTGCCCGAGTCCCTCCCTCTTTCTGAGTCAATGGAATCCTTGCTAAAGCCCCGTTACAGCGGCTCTGATTAAAGCCAGTGAACTGTTGATCTTTTGAACACTCCTTTCTTCTGAATGATACACCACTTAACAATCCACCATCACCAGGCTCAGAAATATCAGCCCCCAATTGACTGTCATGTTCCAGTTCTCAGTTCAGCTCAATGTGACTGTTGTTTTAAATAAATCATATACTAAGTGCATCAAAGTATTGGATGGATTTTGAATGCTGTTTTTTGGGTGAATCTGAATAAATTTAACTTGTTTTTAAATGCATTTATTTTTGCATTATACACTTGAAGTTTGGATAGATGTATGGGTTTGTGTTCATATAGTTTTTCAACAATGAGGCCCATTTCAGGAAATGCGAGTCATACTTCTGAGCAGGATTTGGCACAGCGCCAGTGTGTATGAAGTGATTTTTTTTTTTTCTCTGTTACACGCAATGTGAATTATAATGAAGAAAGCATGATTTTGAGTATTTGATTTTTTTGTTTAATTTAAATGTATGATGACAGCAATGAAGATTGAGGTGTTTTGGGTCACTTGAAAATTCTAAACAAAAAACTCTGCGAGAAAGTTAATTACACAGTAACATCACTCGTTAGACACTAGCACTAGTCTATTTTTAAATAAAAAAAACATATAGGACTAAAAAAATTAATTTGTTTAGTTTGTTTTTACAAGTCTTGAAAACATATTTCTGATCTTCTATTCTAGTAAACATATTTAAGACAAGTTAAAACAGTCTCAAAGCAGAAGTTAGCATGTTAAATGAAAAAATTATGTCTTTAAGGTTAAACCATCACTGAACTTAATAACAATTGTCACTGGAAAGCTCTTGTTATATACCATGACAATGATACAGAAAGTTAATCTAAAACCATGTTGGATGTGTTACATTATCTTTAGATTTAGGACCTTACAGTACTTGATTTTTTGGCCTCTTTCTTATTGCAAAAGATAGCGAGAGAGTAGACTGGAAGGGACGGGGGGAAGTGGAAGATGAGGGGGATGTAGGATTGGGAAATGACTCCAGTAGATTTGACCTCAGGTCACCACACAAACACGCAATGCAGCACATACTTTTTACCAGACTAAATCTGCAGTCTCCACCTATATGTATGTGCAGAAAGCAAGACCACATATTGCAAGCATGCCTGAAAAATCTGAAGCAGAGAATGAAAAAAACAATGACTGTTTGTCCTGCTTTGGACAGACTGAAAACTCACGCCATTGGTTGAGCCGATGTTACAATGTTGGGCCACACCAAGGGGTCAAAATTTGGTTTCTGGTTAGTGTTGTATAGTTAATTCCCAGCAAGTAGATGCCTAAAGACCATCCAAAAAGTATCTTTCCTCACTTACAGCAATTGAAATATATCCATGTATTTTATATTCCGATGAAATATAATTTTTGCAAGCAACATATAAATTGAAAGTATTTCATTATATTTTCATTATATTCCCTACCAATATCCAGTGACTACTGAATTGTCCCTAGTAGTAGTTTTAATCAAACTTCTAAATTTATTTATATGTAACCACTAATGTTGTCATTTTGGCCGAATCTGAAATGGTACGGAAGCCCTAAACGGCCATGGATTATTATTTTTTTCGATTTTGTTTTGTCGTGATCACGATTTATTTTCTCGTGATCTCGAGATAACAAAAGTTGTTTTCTCGTCATCTCGACATAAAAGTTTATTTTACAGTGATTGATTCTGAAACACACTGTACCCGGATTCTACTGTTGCTATAGTAACGAACACAACTTTCACGCGCATCTGATCGACGGATAAATCATGCGCTCTTATATCTTGTGGATATTTCAGCAAAGTGTTTACTTCACTTAATAATAAAGTTTACAATAAATAAATACATATAGGTTAATCAATCACTGTTCAATAAATGTACGCTAAACATTTTATTTGTGTAATTAACATGTTTAATGATCAACAGAGCATTCAACATCTCAAGCGCAGCCAGAGTGCCTTCAGAAAGATGCCAGATTATTCTAGAATTCTAAAAATTATTAGATTAAACCCACTTTATTTTCCTCATTCGTTTGAAATAAAATTATATTACATAATGTGTTTGTTATTATTATTCGTCATGTAGGATAGGCTGTGATATCATTAAACTGTCTTCCTCCAGCTTTCATTAAAAAGAGGTGCAATACTCCAGATTTCCAAAAAACAAAACTTTAATCCAGTTGATATAGGCTAAAACAATCTTGGGATGCTGTTTGAGAAGAGTGTTTATGTATGTGTGTTGTTTCCAGCAAAGAAATGTAGAAACACACTATCACTGAATTAAATGACATAGGCTATAAATCATATTTCTTATCAATATAGCCTACATTGAGTGACATAGTGAGGTAAACGAACACTGAAACTGCGATGATTAAAATGGTGTCTTAAAGATACACAATAAGGTGCAAACAGAATACTATAGTGACATCAAAATTAGTTTTAATAAGCAATAAGTTTAGTATCACACCGAACTATTGTGGTCGTGAAACTGTGGTGAGTCATGCACTAGTCAGAACGATAACAGATAAACTTTCAAGCAAAATAATCATATTCAAGCATTTAACAGTTAAGTTAATTACTTAACGCACACAATACTGCACAAAATAAAGCGATCACGAAGACTCTCTCTGTCCGAAACTCGAACAATCTGGGCCAATATGAACTAATACAGTAAAGTGGATATTTACCGCACATCATCAGTTATATTTGGTAATATACTGACACCTGTTGGCACATTTGTGTAATTTAGAGCAGAGATTAAGTCGTGATCACGAGAAAATTAAGTCGTGATAACAAGAAAACAACTTTTGTTATCTCGAGATCACGAGAAAATTAAGTCGTGATCACGACAAAATAACTTTTGTTATCTCGAGATCACGAGAAAATAAGTCGTGATCATGACAAAACAAGATAGAAAAAAATAATAATCCATGGCCGTTTAGGGCTTCCGTAGAAATGGGTCATACCATGTTTCCATCCACTTATTGTTATACAAATTTTGGGATATCACATAAAAAAAATGCTGGATGGAAATGCCAAGATGTGCATAAATTTTAAAAATGTGCATAAAATCATGTGCTAAATGGAGACATACTGTATAAGATTTTTATCCTTTTAAGAAGACGTGTGCATAATCTACAATGGAAACACATTTACCCAATAATGGTTCGCTAATTTAACTCAGAAGTCGGATGTTGGAGCTAAGAGCTGCATTCCAGTACACAAGTCTGAAAACCAAGATGGACTCATTCAGGCAAACAAGTTGTTTTTATCAACGATAATGCCAAAGAATCATGTCCAAAGATAGAGGTTGGATAGTACTGCGTGCACCACTTAGTTTACTGAGACACTAATATTTTAAACTTTTTAATCTATAAACAATCACTTCCGGCCAATGGCAATGCATGGATTAATGAGAACATCATGAAGTTCATCAAGATTAAGTGATAATTTGTGACTTAATGTAAAAAAACATCTTAGCATGAAAGAATATTTTTGGAACAAACCGCCATATGCTCTGACTCTGCTAGACTAAGCCAGTCATCTCTGTAGTTCAGAATATGAATTCCTTGCAGTCTGAGCGGCACCAGAGCTGCATCTACGCATTTCGTAAACGTGCGGGGGGATAGAGCTAGGCCGAAGAGAAGAACCCGATACGGGTATGCTTCACCCCTGAAAGCAAACCTTAGGAACTTCCTGTGTTGTGGAAGGATGGAGACATGGAAGTATGCATCCTTTAGGTCTATCATGAAGAATCAGTCCTCAAATCTGATTTGAGTCACAATCTGCTTTAAAGTCAATATTTTGAACTTGGGCTTCTTGACTGAATGATTCAGAAGATGAAGACCTAATATAGAACGCAACCCTACGTCCTTTTTGGGAACAGTGAAGTACCGGCTGTAGAACCCTAAATCTCTGTCAGGTGGAGGAACCCATTCTATAGCTACTTTCGCTAATAGGTACTTTACTTCTTGTTCCATCACCAAAGGCTGCTCGGGATGTACTACCGTGTGTAGCACCCCGTTGAATCGTGGTGGACGAGAACCAAACTGGATCTTTAACCTTTTTCTATAATATGCAGGACCCATCGAGATACATTTGGAACTCATTATGCAGATCTGGGAAGAAAGGAAGGCCCTGTGGTGGGGGTGTAGTGCTTGATGACAAAAAGCGCTCGTCCAGTTTGCTTTTCAGACGAGCGCCTTGTTTCTTGGCTGGCCAATCAACTTAGACACAGCATGAGAAATAACCTCCACCAGCTCCTCACACGCTGAGGGAGGAGGTGGCGATTCCTCCTCGATGCTCAGCACATCCATCTCCTCAGAGCCGGATAAATGAAACACCTGGCTCTCCCCCTGGGCAGAAGAAGCCTCAGAGCGGGCTTCTGATCCCAGTGAGAGAGCGCTGGATCATCCCCTGGCTAAAGCAGAGAAAGGGCAGTGCCTCTCTCTAACCCCTCTGAGAGATCCATCTGCGATCCCCATGATCTGAGCTTCCGTGCTGCCTCGGCAGCAGTGGAGCCGGAACCGTGAGGTGAAGTTCCGCCTGTGAAGTTCCGTCTCACCATTGGACTAGTTGACACGTGCTTCAGACGCAATCACGCAAAGGTGTCCTCAAAGTGTCATTGACATGGCTTAGATCATATCACCTCTCATCTGTCTGGTCCTTGCATATAAACAATGAGTATATTATTTGAACCTAGAAGAAGAGCCTATAACCAGATTAACCACGCTTTAAGATCCAAAAGCTGAGGAGGATGACTGGTGAGAGAATGGATGCAACCCTCTACATCTCCACCTGTCAGGCTCTATACTCATAGTCATACCTGCCAGGGAGGAAAACACTGATTAAACCCCCCACTCAATGAACTGGGGAGTGTGACAGACCTTATCTGTCCATCTCAACCTTGCAGACATTCATAAGGAGCATAGCTCTGCTTCAATACCCAATCCAATGGACTGGGGAGAGCAACAGATGAGAGAGAGGGCTGCTTCTTGCGACTTAGTACACTTCAATTCTCATGTGCCAAGTTCTACTCAAAAAAGGAATATACCTAATCTACCCTGAAAAGGGGAGCTTATCCCCTTGTTTTAAGATGCAGTCTAATTATTGGGGAAGCAACCATTTAGAGTGAGAGCCTGGATATACCAGCTCTCACCCCCTTAAGGTCTTATATACTCATAACGGTATCTGTACAGGAACTGCTTTAAACCCCCCTGCAGCTAATAACTGGGGGGAACTTAAAATTAACCATATAGATATGCATGTTTAAAGCTACAATAAACCCAGAGAGGGCAACAACTGAAAGCAGGTCCTAGTCCAGCTCAATCTTTATTGATGCTCCCATAGGAGAGAGTCAGGGAAGTCTGCCTAGACTGTATTTTCAACTATCGTAATCAAATAACAATTATAAGCGATAAACTTACAAGCAAAGCTTCTCAGGGGGCTTTACACAACAAACTGGAAACAGATGCAATTAGAGCATGCGATCTCTCTGCTGCGCAGAATGGGAACATGGCTGTTGTGCTTTGCATGCTTGATGCTATGAAGCATAACAAATAAAGTTTTTTCGAAGGTAGTTTAACTCAACCTATGGCGAACAGCGCCATCTAGTGGGAAGGAAGGAGTTACATTAGACATGGCATTATAGGTATGCTAGGCATACATTTATCCACTTCTCCCAAAAGACATGAAAGTAAGTGGCCGATGAACTAGGAAAAGAATTGAGTTAACTTTATAATTACATACACAGTGTGTATCTAATATCAATAAAACACGTCGCAAAATTATAGCTATTTGATAAGATTAACATTGCCACTTAGACATTATGTGTGTATTTTACAAACTTTTTTTTGCTAGTACTATGTGTATTTAAATATCAGAAAAATAAAATAAACATTATATGGTTGAAAACTGAACAGCTGTGGATCTGTGGTTGTGATTCATGACAGGTGAGCACGTCCATTTCTGGCTCAGTGCCAGCCAAAGTCCGAACGCATATTTGAATTTAGCAGTTGATGACATGCCGCACTGAATGTTCTTATCACACCTGTGTTATCATATCAAATGTACAAAAAAATATTATTAATTTTTGTCTTTTGGAAGCTGCATTCAAAATCCATTTGGCTCAAAATTCTGAGGGGGCACGACCACTTCAGGGGACAATCCCTTACACTGATCCAGGTCATTAAAGAGGTTGGTTTAGTAGGCCTGCAACACCGTCATGGTGTGCAGGGCACCGCCAGCCTTACCCTCTGCCACATATGCTTTGCCCACCAGCCGCTATGTTGTTTGGCATTGTTTTGAGGGCAAAAAGGGAGCCTTCAATGAGGAAGACGACCCCAGGGAGAGATAGCTGGCCAGATTATCCTTAACCGGGCACATCTTCCCATATCCCTGCTCACATAGCCCCTCCACATTCATGTAACTCAAATTAGAGAGAACTATGTGGATTGAATACAGATTCCTCCACAAGCCTGACACCTCAGTGTGCAGTTTCAGGAGAAAAGAAAGGCTCACTGGAGCTGGGTGCTTATGATCCAGCAGGAATCACTCATCTAGAGTGACTTCCTGTCTCGGGCTAGACCTGTCTAGGCTCAGTCTGGCCATAGCACAAGTCATAAGCTCTACAAGCTCATCATATGTGGGGCAATGATTGAAGGAGGAACTAGAGGTGAGCAAAATGCACTCAGCCAATCCTGAAGAAGCTGCCGAGCAGGCTTCTGGATCAGCCATGAGAGCCGCAGAGCTAGCGAGAGAAGCAAGGGAAACCCCTTCAAGCTCCTCCAATAAATCCATCTGCAAACGCAGCCAATCACGCTGAATCAACAAACGTGGGGCCGGAACTGCAAGGCACAGAGGCTTGATTCTCATCTCTCACGAAGAGAGCCAAGCACCACTCACAAACAAACTACACAACGATTGTGTACGTCACGGGGCATTATAAAACACGATGGTGGAGCACACTTTCTTTTTTGTTTGCTCGCCATTGTCTTTCTTTTATTTCTATTGTGGATTTTAATTATATAGCCTGCTGTTGAACAGTACCTTTTCAGCTGTTACACCAAATTCATCAATGATTAAAGAATTGATGAGGTGATAAAATTTAAGTGCAACTGAGAACTTGTCTAACTTCTATAGTTAAGTACAGCGTTTACAGTGTAGTAAAGATATAAATGCGACAACTAAAAAAATAAATGGCTGCTGTGACTCAGCAACCTTTGATTACATTTTTTAATCTGTCTGAATCGTGCAGGTACCCCTGATGTGCAGTTAAAAGAGTCTCTAGCATAAACAATGTTTACATACAGATGCAATAATCAAGTAATGCCCACACACACTACTTTTAGCAAGTTTTCCGCTTGGTGGCTAATTGGTAAATCTAAGGCAAATCAGTGCTTGTTCACATGAGCAATGAAGGTGCAATCTGAGATATTTAGTAGGTTTCTATACACACACACACTCTTTCAGAGTCAGTTCCAGTCAAAACATTTCACGCTACAGGATTTGGATTGTAGACCAGTCTAAATATTTAGTCTCTCAGGCATCAGCAATTCATTAGCGCTTTTAGAGGGTTCTTGAAAACATAGGCTACAGGGGGACTGAAACTATTAGGCTACCACACCCCATTTTCCTTTTCAACAGAAGGACTACTGCTAGTGCAAGTAAAGTTTGGAAACATACACCCAGGAGAAAGATTAGCAAAACATCTCCCACCTCACATCTTACCGATTTGACATACAGTACAATGCAAAATTCATTTAGATAATTAGAGACTTTCAGTACACAATGTGAAATTAAGTTAAATTACTACAAGTTAGAACAGGGAAGGGAAGGGAAGTGAAGGGAAGCTCAGAAAAGTTATGAAGTGCTCTGACTTACAGCTGTAGATTAGGGTTTTTAAACCAGAGTTACAAGCCATCTCATTTAGTATTAGTCAACACCAACTGTCATGAATGTAAGAGGTGAAATGAAACGAGTGAGAAGAAATTCTGCTTTGGCAAAATTGGTATGGGTATTGTATAGTGTATATTTGCCACCATCTAGTGGCACCAGCATAAACATCAAGCACTTCCACAAGCAAGTTTTATTAAAATAGATTTTATTCAGAAAGTCTTTTCCACTCCACAAAAACCATTTAATAAAATTAACTTTAAAAGTGCATTCATGGCATTGCCACATGACTCCATAAATAATTTATTAAATCATTACATTTAAGTTATATTCAATAACACTCACATATGCCTGCATAGCTGATCAACAAAACAATGATACACTTTGGTTTTAAAATGAAAGTCTAAGAGCGGTTCTTGCTGACCCAGTGATATCGATCCACCCTTGGGCCAGAGAAGGCATAGGAGGGCCTGTAGCCCTTAAAACTCTTATGAGGTGGGTATGGTCCTCCTGAAGAATGCTGCTGGTAGCCCTCAGCAACATATGGTTTTCTTTTAGGGTACGTCCCCCAGTTTTGCATGGGAGGGGGCTGCCCAAACTCACTGAACTATAGATGGAAAACAGCAGCAATTAAACCAATGCAAGTTTAAGAGCGCAACAAGTAGCGTTAAAGACATTCTAAGGGACTGAAAAGTGGTTATCAGGACTTTGTTACCTGGTATACACTGTTTGGATTGGAGACCGTCGGGATGCATTTGGGCTCTGGAACAGAAAGACTGCTGCTATTGCTGCTACTCACAGTGCTGCTCATGCTGGTGTTTCCTCCCTCCTCATCAGAGGAGGTTCCAGAGTGGTAGTCTGATGAAGCCCTTTCCACAGCATTATTTATCCTACGGGAGAACTCCCCATCTCTCTTTTGACCCTCGAACTGAGTAACACAAAATGGGGTTGACTTCTCACCATACCTTTAAGAGAATGAACAACATTTTCACTTTTGGTACTGCAGTGGTAAAATCAAGTCATCAAAACGACTCTAGATTATGCACTTCAGTGACAGGCCAGCAAATTTAGCACTACCGGCATGACACCTCTCCTGGATCAACCCAAATGGTCATTTCCTTTGGTAATCCAAGATCTTCATAAACAATGTCACTCTGGCAACAAGCACGTTCGATAACTGGGTCTCTCATTTGAGCTTTGTTCATCCTTAGACACCTAAGGAAAATAAATTAATCCAAACACTTAATGTCCACTTACACTTAGTTTTCACAAGTTAAGCTAAAATTAGGTTACTCACCTAAAAGCTTGTCCTTTGGTTGGTTTTTCTGGGTACCAATGACTTTTGTAACTTTCAAAGAGCACTGAAGTTAGTTCCACAGCAAATTTCTCCCTCCGAACACGATCCAGTTTACCATGTTTCTTTGCTAGTCTTGCAATAAAAAACACTGTTGCTGCAATCTCTTCCTTCATGCTCAAGTCTTGAGATGGTAAGTCAATAAGACAAGCTAATTAATGCGGTTTGTTTCTTTTAAAAAAAAAAATCTTAAAAGTATGCTATTATAAAAAAACAAAAGCAAACAAACTTGCTTTATATTACAAACACTTCATAAGTAGGTCACACTGGTGTTTTGCTTCAGCTATATAAAGTCATATTAGGCTCTACAACTTAGAATTTCAAACTTTTTCAACATCAGTCAGCTTTTTAATGTCTCAGGATGTGCTGATCTGTAATTAGATTGAACAGGTGTTTCAAATTGTGGGAGGACCTAATAATGTTCAAAATGAAGTCTTTACTAATCACTATTCTCAATTTCAACAAAGAGGGATTTTTCCTAATCGTTGTGTGAACTACCAAAGAAATTAAACTTATAATTAACATTAATTATAAGTTTAATTTCTAATTAACTTATGTCACTTACATTTAATGCCATGTTGAACCAATATACAAATAGGTAACCTATTGTAGGCTAAATGTGTGTGGATCTATTTTTGCCTGTACTCCCACTCCCATTTATTACCATGATATTGGGTTGTTTTTAGACAGATCCATCCTTAATTTAGTAGGCCAAGTTGATAATATAGAGAACATACAGTAGAGATTTGATTAGCTTCATAGAACAGTTGAGCAAACTTGTTCCTTAAAAACAGGTTGGGCCTGCAAGGACGTGGTGATTTTTTTTTTTTTTTTTTACCTAGTCCCTGTGGGCAAGCCTAGACCTGTCTTCACGTGGACTAAATGGTCTCTCTGGTAACCTAGTCCAGAGAGCCATTGTCCACTAAACACTGTGTATAGCATTGCCTCACAACCGCTAACAACATAGCTAGTTTTCAGTGTTGACATAGATATGAGCCTCAGAGGCAGTTTGTTGTCTCCAAGCTTCGTTACGCTTGACTTTTGTTCTTTCAACCTAAGGAATGATAACAGGTAACGACTGAGCAATGTATACTTATATTACTGTGGATAATAAACTGATCATTCCGACTCTACAATATGATTGCATGAGCTTTAGAAGCCGTTGAGAAATGCAGATGAACGCACATTCAAAGTCGCTATTACTTGGAAATAAGCAAACAGCCTAAAGCTATCGAACTAGGCAATATTAGGCTATTATTATTATTATTATTATTACTAAATTATAAGAATGATATGCTGTGAGATAGTCGGCCAGTCTGGGTGTCGATCACTGAAAATAGGTAGCTTACATCTTTCAAAAAAATGTCCTTAAAACTCTGGAAATATATTGAACCTTAATATTGTACAGCCTAATGAACGGTATGTTTATCTGTGAAACATTGTTTTAATTCACGGAAAATTACAAAGACTAGGCCTATGCTGTATATGCTCTGAATAACTAAGTTAGATTAATACAATTTACAGTTCACGTCGGGGTTTGGGGGAGTGCACAATCAATCAAATGTAAAGATGTTTTATTGTTTATATTTAGTGAAAATTATTTAATTAAAATCTCATTAGTTTAAGTTAATATTAAGTAGGCTACATTCCACTGGTTTTGTACGGCGCGCATCTCTGTATTTTGCTGGGAGAACGAGCGCCAGTATCTGCAGCGGTGAGCGCCGTAGTTCGCGCTCAAGTGGCTCCCGCCTCGGAGGGCGCTGAATTTGAACATACAATATCAGCTCTGGCTATAAATACAGACGGCGTGTGAGGGAATCCAAAGCACAGGCACTTTGAAAGATGACAACAGAGAGAGCTCCCGATGAGATTCTTCAGGTAAGACTGACTCGCTTTAAATGTTCGTTATGAGGACCTTTGTTTTCCGCAACCAGTTATGAATCAATTTATTTGGCAGGTAAAGTTACCTATAATTTAAAAAGAGGTAGCCTAGAACCCCACCTGGAGATGTGACGTCAGCAGGGTCGTAACAACAGCAGATGAACACAAACCTGAGAGTGCAGAAGCATTCCGTCAGGTGACTTCTTACTGAAAGACTAAAGTTGTTAACATTTGTTATGTCTTACTAATCAGTGGATATTATTTCTTTCTTCGATTTAGGTATGTATCCTATATTATATAGTTTTAGCCTATAGGCCTATTTCATTTTTTTATGTTTTGCTGACTTTGCTGTTTGTCTTTTCCCTTTAGGTTACTTACATGCAGTACAAACAGATTAATGTGCTGATATATTAACCTGTTGGGGTTGGTTTGTAGGCAGTGTTGTTAGCTGATTGTTTTATATAATCTGCAATCACTAACCATACTGCCAACACAACGACCTACAAGGAAACACAGAGCTGATAGAATTATTTAACAGTGTTTAGCCTATGTATCATATTGTTCTATTTGTAATTTAAAGTACAGCTTTTGTGAGATGCAGGTCTGGCATGATGCTGGTGGATTCGTTTAGATTCTGCAGGAGACATTAGGATAAAGCAATGACAGAAATGGACCCTGCCAGAGACTATACTGTGTGGTCATCAGGCAGTGTAGTTAGTTGATTACAATCCTTATAGTAATCACTAACCTCACTACCAGGTGAAGACCAGTTGTGAAACAACAAGTTGTTTTTGCTGTGTTTTATATGTGATCTTTGCAATGACATACATCTGAAAATAAAGTGAAACATATCCCACTTTGTTCTAGATTAGATTTGGCGGTATTGCTCTGTTTTTCTATAAATATTTTTTTCAATAACATTTGAATTTGTCAGCTGACAACTTCTGAATTCAGAAAAAGTCTGCCTCTGCAAAAAAAATGAATTAAAATGTTATTTTAAAATTCACAGTTCATTTTAAATTTACATTAAGGAAATTGCAGCGTGAAAAAATTTACTGTAAAAATGTTTATTTTTTTTATTTTGGTGCCTGCATTTACACATTCTACCGTAGGCCTATATTTCATATTGATTTAATATACCAGCCTATTTGTACTGCTTAAATATGATTTGTACCTTAAAACATATAATATAACCTCGATAATAAAAGTACAGGTGGTACAGGCCACATTGTGCTTTCTTTGAACAGTGGGTTAAAAACATAGGCTATAGACAGTGCACAGTTACATAAAGACAAAACACTATCAAGATAACAAACTACAATAATAAGAAAGAACTAGAATGAAACGCCATTTTGCTGTTTTTCATCTTAAATTATAATTCTTACAAAAACATGTAGGCTACTCTACAATTACGAGTAGCTATTGTCTTGTTGGGTATAATACAGATTTTCTCTGCAAATTATTTGATCATTCATACCTTTCTAGCTATATCAAGTTCTAGCTACATTCTACAATTAAGTAGGCCTAATAACATGAAAACATTGTTGTCTGTTAAATTGTCTCCCTTAACTTAAACTTACAGTTAAAGAACGTTTTTTTTTCTTTAGTATTTTTATTTTATTCCCTTTAAAACTATGAATATTTTGCAGCGTTGCCTGTCTTCTTTCCTTAGTATAATTCCCGCACTTCCGTTTACTAGTGAGCGTTTAGTCACCACGGCAACCGTAACACTTCCTCACATGGCTGGTTACCTATGGCTAGAACAGCAAGCTCGCTAACTATTATGACTGAAGAACTTGACGAAGAGGTTTTAGACAGTCTTGCAGAAATCGAAAAACTGTATACGGTATTTGATGGAGCGTCGCAAGAAGATGTGTCATATGCGAAGGTTTTCTGGAACTCCCTTTCCTTACAGCCTCCAATAGAGTCTCGTCTCGTTTCTGCTGACATTAGGCAGCGGTTAAAAGTTGCGAAGACCCCGCAATGTAAGTGTAACGTTCAGTAAATGTTTTTTATACGTGCCAATTGTCTTAAAGTGCATTGCAAACTTGTATGAATGAGATGTGAAACGCATAAAAACCTTTAATGTTGTGCTTACACAGTGCTTTTTCTAATTGGACCATTAGAGCAATGCTTATGTGCTTAAAAGTAGGCTATATTTTGTCGTAAACTAGAAATTGTAGTCTCTAAATGTTGTTCCAAATTTGTGTTAGAGCATGAAAGGAATTTAAATAAAATAAGATAAAGAAGAATGATCTTCTGTTATTTTATTTGTAGCCACAAATGCTGCCGCAAAGCAAGCGCCATGGTCAAGTAAGTATAGTAGGCTATATTGATTGTATGAGTGTGGTATTGTGTTATTATTGCATGTAATCTGTTTTGGCCTGTTTGTTTTCTTGGTAGAGAGGGATGATGAAATCCAGCAGGATGTTTATATGAAGCAAAAGCAAGAGGAGAGACAGAAATACATAGAGATGGTGAGGCCTCAGTGGCACTGCACATGAGTTTCATGTTAACAAACCAGCTTCATTAAACTGTTTTGAGTACTTAAGAAATATGCTGTTTTATTCTATTGAATTCTACCATACAACCCTTTTTACCATCAACAGAAATATACTGTTTATAAAAGTATTCCGTTTTTTTACATAGTTGGCCACAATATACACACATTCTATGTAAACACTATATATATATATATATATATATATATATATATATATATATATATATATGTGTGTGTGTGTGTGTGGTAATCGCACGACAAAAACTCAAAGAAAACAAGCTTTAATAAGAATTTCCACAATATAATACACAGCATAGGGAGCAAACACAACCAACTAAAGACGACACAGAGCACTGATCAAACAGAACTGAAAATACTAAGGGTATAAATACATTTTTTTTTGTGTGTGTGTGTGTTTGCCCAAAACTAGAATAGATTGTAAAATGTAAAAATATACAGGGTAACTTGATTTCAGTCAGTAAAATTTTGAATTGTTTTCTTTCTTTCTTTTTTTTTCATGCCACTTGCTGTACATGTTGATAGCACATGTGCTGCCCATTGCACCACAGCTCCAATATGACAATTCTTAAAGGTGGTTGCAGCACAGATGTGAGGGGCAGGTCCACAAGTTCGACACATCTATCCACCTTATTTTTCAATGCGGAAGTAAGGTGTTTTCTGTGAATGTGTACTACTGACATACTAGTTTGCAATATCAAGCAGCAAAACGAGCTGTTTTGTACAGCTAAAAATAACTGGAACCGAATGACACCGGAAGCAAGACACATTAAATTTACAAATGGCTGCGCCTGCTCTTACCTGAAAAATAAGGTGGATAAGAATGTCAAATGTCCTGATTTAATGTAGCAATAAGCACTTCTGAGGAGCAAAACAGTAAGAAAGTCTTGAGTGCTTGAGATACAGTGGATATAAAAAGTATGCAGGCCCCTGTTAAAACAGCTGGTTTTTGTGATGTAAAAACGATACAATGATAAATCAAATCAGAACCTTTGCACATTTCATGTAAAAATTACAACCTTTGCAATTCCACTGAAAACCAAAGTGACACATTTCAGAGAGAAAAAAAAAATAAAAAAAAAAATTAGAATTTAATTGGAATAACTAACTGCACAAGTGTGCACATCCCTGAACTAATATAGTTGAAGCACCCTTTGGTTTTATTTCAGCACTCAGTCTCATGGATAGGAGTCTATCAGCTTGACACATCTTGACTTGGGAATATTTTCCCACTCTTCTTTGCAAAAAAATGTTTCAGATCTGTTATACTGTGAGGGCATCACTTGTGTCACTTTGGTTTTTAGTGGCATTGCATAGGTTGTCATTTTTACATGATTCTGTTATGATATATTTTCTATGATTTATTTTTGTTTCAATTTTTACGTTACAAAAAACAGCTGTTTTAACAAGCATGCTTTTTATATCCACTGTATGTGGCATTCTTCAGTTTGTTGAAAATACACATGTAATCAGGTGTGTGGACTAGTTTCCCCCAGCTTGTCTTGATTCTCCCTTTGCTGTGATCTTTAAATCTAGACAGTGCGTTGCTGCATAAAAAAGCTAATGAGCCAGCCTGTGGAGGGCAGTTATAGATCTCTGATGAAAGATGATTTGAGATCAGCAGGGTTTCAAAGTGTGGATCTGGCAGGTTTTGCAGTTTTAAAGTAGTGCTCAGCACACCACATTAGCAATTAGCAAAACGAGTAGCCTGTCTGAGGAGCATCACAGATAATTTAAGATAACAACATAAAAAAGCACTATAAAAGTAGAGATTTTAATAAAAGTAGTATAAAAGTAGAGATTTTAATGGTGCGACAGCAAGCTTCACTATTACTAGTGCTGATACTTTGATGCTAGGAATTTGAACACACCCATAACCTTAAATTTTGATGTGTACAGTAATGCATCCTTGCACCATTTATGCTGTTGAAGCACCTGATATGTTGTGCTTCATATTACCAGGCGGTTATTATGTTGATTGATTGTACTCTTTTCTGTGCTTTCAAACAGAGGTCTCCAATAAGTTTGCAGATTTAATTTAAAGGTTTCCATCGCTGTCTGACTCGTGTAAATTTTCTCACAGAGGAGTCAGTTGTAATACTATCCAGCAGGCAGAATCCTTAAGAGCCTGCTTAGACGCTCTTAAGCCCTACATTTGTGCAGTGATGAATCTCTCCACATAGCTACTTTCTCTCCCAACACTGCACTAACCACATCTACTAATCAGATTAGCAGGAAATCATTGGTCTTGCAGATCAATTCATCTGCGTACAAGAATAAGGAAGCATTGATTTGTCCCTTTTGGGGGCACTGCTGGGACAAGAAACTTGTTGTTTTGCTTTACAGACTAAGGAAACCGCACTTGCCACAGAAACAGATGAGCATTAAGATTTTTTAAAACTTTGGTCATATTATGTGGTTATGCAAAATCCCCAAATATGATTTTCAGAATTTATTCATAGAAGATCATTACAATGACACAAAACTGAAATTAGAGAAGAGACATTTTCAGTTCTTCAGTGGTACTTGACATGTAACGCATGTAAGTCTGTGAATTTTGTTTTATCATCACAATTTTAGGGTAAAATGTGTACATAAAGTACATAAAGTGGGGTCCAATTATTTTTAATTCTTATCTTTAATAATTATTTTTCATTGCAAATTATATAATAAGTATATTGAAAGTTGAATTGAAAAAGGGGCAGTTTACACAACACAGTTTTCAACTAAAAACATAAAAAATGTATGCGTTTTGGCCGTTCGTTTACACATAAACTGCGTTTGGGGGGCCTAAAAATGCAAACTTTTGAAAACTGGTTTCAATGTGCAAGTTTTTGAAAACAATACTGTTATCGTCTCCATGTAAACTACAAAAAACGTGAATTTGTGAAAAAGGAGACATCATGTGCATGTGTTTTATATGTTCAGTCTATAGGCGCGTAGTTTTTCTTTACAAAGTGACATCGCCAACTACTGGCCTGGCAGCATAACACAGTGTTTTTAATCGTTTTTGTGGATTCCATGTGAACAGGGATCATTTTGACAACGTTGTCGTCTTTCCTTGAAAAAATCAAAGGAAAAACTTTTTCGTTTTTTAGTACATCGTTGTCATGTAAACGTACCCTTAATTTTTAGTATGTCCCCCCTTAATGAAAGCAGCACTCAAGCTGCCAATACAATCTCATGGGAATTCATAAAAAACGTTGTTTTGTTGAATTGGTGGCTAATTCATACAATTCACGGTACATGTACATCTTCAAGTCATGGTACATCTTCATGCTTACTTTTTGTCTAAAAATCATACGTTTTACTACAATTCACATTGTACAATTTTATACAAAATTGCCAACTCCAGTTCGCATTAACAAGTTTGCTTAAAACCTGATGATCATGTTTTTCAGGATGATCTTAAGCTTCAATGTAACATCTGAGTAAGTAATTACGTGTGACGGTCTGTATAAAGGAATCATTTTTACCATCTCTACCACGTGCTGTATACTCTAGCCTTCAATATTCTATATAAACTGGTGTTTAATGTGTACTTCACAATTTGGTCCATCATTCATCTCCTTGCATCTGAAGATAGCATGTAGAGCAATTCAGGGGGCAGTGCCCTCTCTGTAATGTCTGCATTCACTCTGTGAGTAATCAACCCGGAAACCCCAAGATGGATGGCCCTCTGGAGGACAGATTAGTTTTATGAGATTGCTCTTAGCTAATCAACCTTATTCCCATCACTCATCAGAGGGTTATACATTGGAGGTTTTCGTAAAATCTGGCTTTGCACTGTCAAAGACGCATTTGATGCTGAATTCAAATATTCTGTAACCCCTTAACTGTCTAATATTAGCATTATATACTTAAAACAATAATATCTTAGTCTAAACCTAAAAAAATATTTCCAATAACAAACTATACAGTATTTACTGATTTTCAAGACAAATGACAGCAACAATAATTTATTAATTGACAACAACAATATTTTCGGACTTATAAGTCATGTTCAGACATTTATTTTGAAATAGCAATAAAAATGAAAAATCTTGTTCTTTTTGCATGTCTTTTATGTGTTTGTTAAAGGTTGAATTCAAACCAAATACTGCCATTCTGCCCATACTACTTCTGAATAAAATGTCAGTTTCATAAATTGTATGAACATTATGGAAATAAATGGTTCAGGTCATTAAAACCATAGGCCGTATCGAAATGGAAGAGTCGACAGTGGAAAAGTTTGGTACTGTGCCCAAACAAAATCTTTACTAAAAGATCAATTTTTGAGATATCAACCTAAAATTTTTACACAACTTGATTATATTTTTTTATAGTTTTGTAAAATATATATTTTATATAAATTATAAGAAATCATATTTTTACATTTTCCTAAACTAAAACTTCAATAACTTTTTTTTTTTTTCCACTTTCATATTTTTTCTTTCACTTCTTAAATAATCTGCCTAGTGTCCCCTTTATATTTATTTAACAATTTAAGTTGGGATCCATTCCCCAAAAATGGGAGTGACAGTTAAGGGGTTACAGTAGTATATATACTGTATACAGTACTGTGCAAAAGTCTTAGGCACGTCAGTATTTTCACCCCCAAAAAAAGGTTTTAAAGGGATAGTTCACCCAAAAATGAAAATTTAATGTTTATCTGCTTACCCCCAGGGCATCGAAGATGTAGGTGACTTTGTTTCTTCAGTAGAACACAAATGATGATTTTTAACTCCAACCGTTGCGGTCTGTCAGTCGTATAATGCTTGTCAATGGGAACTCCATCAATAAGAATCATAAAAACATGCACAGACAAATCCAAATTAAACCCTGCGGCTCGTGACGACACATTGATGTCCTAAGACACGAAACGATTAGTTTGTGCGAGAAACTGAACAGTATTTATATCATTTTTCACCTCTAAAACACCACTATGTCCAACTGCCTTGCGCATCCGGTTGGCGAGGTCTGAAAACGCATTCTGATTACGGAAGTGATGTCCTGCGCTTATACTTCAATGAGTGTGAGACATCACTTCCGTTGTCGGAGCACATTCAGACCTCGCCAACCGGATGCGCAGGGCAGCTGGACATAGTGGTGTTTTAGAGGTAAAAAATGATATAAATACTGTTCGGTTTCTCGCACAAACCGATTGTTTCGTGTCTTAGGACATCAATGTGTCGTCACGAGCGACACATTGTGTTCATCATTTGTGTTCTACTGAAGAAACAAAGTCACCTACATCTTGGATGCCCTGGGGGTAAGCAGATAAACATCAAATTTTCATTTTTGGGTGAACTATCCCTTTAAGCCAGGTATTTATATCTTTTGCTGTAGTGTGTCAGTAGGAAATATCAGTTCACATTTCCAAACACATTTCATTTTGCCATTAATTTTAATAATACAGTGAGATTTTTGAATACACTAGGAGTCTGACAACAGCTGGTGCTGGTACACGGAGATCTGAGCGTCTTGAAGACAAGGCCACATTTCTTCTGGATTTAGTTTGTCTCAGTTTCATCTGTTTCTTCTTGTAATCACAGACAGATTCGATGATGGTGAAATCAGATCTCCGTGTGGAGCACCGGCTGTTGTCAGACTCCTTGTGTATTCAAAAATCTTGCTGGATTATTACAATTAATGGCAAAATGAATGTTTGGAAATGTAAACTAATATTTCCTACTGACACACTACAGCAAAGGCATATGAAATAATAGGTTAGTGCAATGTAGTGTTTGCAAAAATAATGATTTTTCAATACAAATCAACATTGAAATAACTAATTTCATTTGCTCCAGATGAATATTGTTGGTGTTACAAGGCTTGAATTTCGGTGTGGGATTGTGTGTATTGCACATAATTTTACTAATTCCCGCAGATTTTGTGCGCACACCCAAAGCCACCTCTCTGTACTAAATTGAGTTCTTTTTTCACTGCTTATTGCACTTAAACAGTCAAATACACACAATATAATTTCAAAATGCCAGTCTTGGCAAGTATTCACGTATTCAGTCAGTTATGTTTTAATTGAACGTAAAAAGTAGAGAAAGAAAACGCATGTTTAACAGTATATAATGGTTCCGTGTGTCAGGTCTTAAAGTGACAGCAGCCTATATCTGCTTCCAAATTATGAGATAATATTAAAAATTTCTTTATGGCAGTTTTTCCCCATGGTATCGATGTCAAAATTGTGGCCAGTGAAAATGCTGAGTGGCTAGTAACTTTGGAAAACCACTAGCCACAGTGGCTGGTGAGCAAAAAATTTAATGTCCACCCCTGTATATATGTTGATTGTGTTTACTTCAACGTGGAAAATTATGTTTTAGCAGATTGCAATATGACAGATGTTTACATTGGCTGGTAATAATCAACAAAGACATTATATTACATTACTATAACTGATTAACCTGCCATAAAGTGACACTGGCTTGAAAAATAGTTACAGAGTACACGCATGTAATGGATTTAATGACATTAAAGTGCAGCCAGAAACTATGGGCATTAAATCAAAATTATGAGGCTTGTTTAGTAAGTGCAGCTGTCGGCTGGAATATACTCAGACAGCTGTTGCATATTCAGCAGTGCTGTTATACTCAACACAATTATATGTATCATGGACCATCTTTTACAGATGGGCATCAATGTAGGTGTTGATAAATAACTGCAGTAACTGTTATGCAATGTACACTGGAAGCTTCTTCTGCCACCAAGACATTGTGTGTGCGTGTAAACATGCTTGGCAATAAATCTCATTCTGATTGTGATTCATATTTTATATTTGTGTTAGGCCAAGGAACGAGACCAGATTATTTCCCTTCTGAAAAAGCAGAGAGATGAGCGAATTAAGGTAAGAATAATAAAGTACTTGGCCCCATTAGATTAAAGCATCCCCTCAGGTCTCTCGGTTCAGTTTGAATCAGCCTTAACCTCATCTCGGGTTCTCTGCTAACACAGCCATTGCATATTTGGATGCTGCAGGACAGGGTTCCTCAGACAGCCAAGTGTTTTATTTCTCTCCCATTCATTAGAGTGCTCTCTCTCCCTTTCTCAGCACTTTTTCCCTAGAGCCTCAGCATTTCTTAGGGCATCCTCCCCTATAGAGGAGGTGAGTAAAGGAGGGGGTGGGCTTCCTCAAGACTTTGATGTCTCTCTGGGGAGCAGCCTGGTGATTATGGGGTAGTGGTGCTTTATCCAGTCCATGCTGAGTACCTTACAAACCTAGTTTGCTAATACAAGTTGAACTGAAGTCAGTTGTTTTTAGAAAGGCCATAGTGTATGTATTATGTATGTATGTACAGGGGTTTGAAAAATGAAACTGAAACACTGGCCAATAGTATGGGAGGTTTCACGCCTAGATATGCATGGCCTAGTGGCCAATCAGTAGGAGCAGAGTGTGAAGGTTGAATTAGCAGAGCGATAGCATAGCTGTACATAAAATATTGCAATCCACATAATGGGTGACATGTCAGAGTTCAAAAGAGGACAAATTGTTGGTGCACGTCTTGCTGGCTTATCTATGACCAGGAATGTAAGTCTTTGTGGTGTTTTAAGAACTATGGTATGCAGGGTAATGTTGGCATACCACCACATAGGACGAATCACATCCAACAGAAGTAACTGTAGACACAAGAGGAAGCTGTCTGAAAGGGATGTCCAGGTACTAACCCAGATTGTATCCAAAAAAACATAAAACCACAGCTGTCAACTGAATGCAGAATTAAATGCGCACCTCTACTCTTCTGTTTCCACTAAAACTGTTTGTCGGGAGATCCTCAATATTCATGGTCGGGCTGCTATAGCCAAATGTTTGATCACTCGTGCCAATGCCAAATGTCTGTTTCATTGGTGCCAACAGGACAATGTGAAACATGTATTGTTCTCTTATGAGTCCAACTTTACTGTCTTTCCCACATCCATGGGAGTTACGATGTGGAGAAGCCCCAAAGAGGCTTAAAACCTGGACTGTTGTGTACCCAGAGTGAAGCACAGGGGTGGATCAGGGATAGTTTGGGCTGCAATATCATAGTTCCCTAATGTGCTTGATGGGCTCGTCACTGCCAAGGACTACTGAACCATTCTGGATGACCATTTGCACCTAATGATTCAAACGTTGTACCCTGAAGGCGGTGCCGTGTATCAGCATGATAAAGCACCAATACATTCAGCAAGACTTGTGACAGAATAGATAAACATGAAAGTGAAGTTGAACATCTCCCATGGCCTGCACAGTCACCAGATCAAAAACAAGCTAAAATGGCATACTTTTTATGTCACATTTGCTTTTGTTAACACTATCGGGTAGGTTTAGGTGGAGTGTTGGTGGTACGTTATTTTAAAACGTAATGGGGCAAGCTTAGTGCCAGTCACCAGACATTTCAAATCAGAATTGCGTTGATAAAACCAACGTAATAAAAACGTATCATATTCACGTTCATATGTTTCGGTTTTAGTGCCACTCATTGGACATTTCACATTGAAATTGTCACAAAACATATATGGTGGTACGTATTTTCATTTTGCAAAAATGTTCCCAAAGGTATGTTTTTCTAATGAGCCTGGGTGACCTGCACCTGGCGACTGTTCTGGAAGAGGAATGGCTCAAAAACCATACACTGTAAAAGTAATATGCTCTATCTACTTAATAAAATTGTGGCAACAGATTACAAGCAATATTATTATAATTCAACATATAAGAATTGAGTTAGAATTAATCAAATTAATTCCTTTAAAGTCAGCCATTTAAAATGTGTAAAATTTGCAAACACCATTGCAAAAATTACAAACTGACATAAAAAGCAAAGAGTCAAACTGCCCAACTAAACGACACAATGATCACCATAATGGCGACCAATCATTTTCAATAACATCAACATCTAAACCTCTGTTAATTCATGTGTTTCTCTTTTCTTCAGTCATTCTACTTGTTATCATCAGGTGTCTTCAATGTTGACAATAAAATTAAAGAGTTCTTAATTCATCTTTGACGTCTGTCTGTTATTCAGATATTTTTGCTGAAATTTTACTTAAATTTTACTCGTTTTAAATGGTTGACATTTAAGGAATTAGTTTCATTAATTCTATCTCAATTCTATTTGTTGAATTTAATTACTAATATTGCTTGTAATCTGTTGCCAAAATTTTATGGAGTAGATATAGCGTATTACTTTTTACAGTGTACTAATAAATAATTGTGGTCTAAAGCCAGGTATTTCAGTTTCATTGTCCAACCCCTGTATGTTTTAACTTTTAAACTTCAAAACTGTACATTATACAGCTAAAACTGAGATGGATAACATCACATCCCAGCCCCCCAAAATGAATAAAAATTACTACCAGTACTGTTCAAAGGAGGTCTTTTTAAAAAAGATTTTAAGACTTTTATTCAGCAAGGATGCATTAAATCGATCAAACGTGACAGTAAAGACATTTATCATGTTAAAAAGATTTTTTATTAATAAATATATAATAGTAAAAATAAAAACAATGATAATAATAAGAAATATTTATTGAATATTATTAAAATATTATTAAAAACATATATATTAAAATACATATTTTAATTTGCAATAATATTTTTCAATTTTATTATATTATCCTTTTTACTGTTTTTTTTGTTCAAACAAATGTTGATGTTGTGGGGACAAAATTTCAGTCTCCATGAGGAAAAACAGTACATAAATCATACTAAATTATGTTTTTTTGTTTGTTTTTTGTTTTTTGAAAATATAAAAACATAGAATGTTTTCTGTAAGGGTCTATGGAGAGTCATCATAAAACACACACAAAAAACTTGTGTGTGTTTTTCATTTCTAAGTAACTTGTTTTTAATGTCATCCAGAATTAATACAGGTTTGCTGTATATTCAACAGAAGGAGATGATTTCCTACCAACACAAACCAAGAAAAGGCAACCCAGTAGAAAAAAGGTATACCTGTACCTGATTATAATTTCATCTAGCAAATTATTTTTCGCTGTATCTCTGACTGTAACATCGGGATACCTAAACTTTTTATAATTAAAGGTAATTGTGCAGTGCAATGTATTACTGCATTCTATAGAGTAATCGTGTGCTTAATAGTAATTTACTGCTGCGGACAACATACGAGGAGCTGTTTCGTAAACTGGTAAGGAAGAAGCTTGAGAGAGAGAGGGAAATTACTGACAGTTTCTAACATTTTCATTATTATATGGATTCTTAGCCTACTAAAATTGATTTCCAGACCCAGTGATGAAGGGTTATTGGAAAACCAACTTAAGCTTATATTGAGGCTTAGATATTGATCTGAAATCTGTCTGATCTTTTCTGCTCTGCTCTGTAGACAGCTCAAACCGACATTGATTACTTGTCCTATTATCCAAAACAGTTCCCTTTCTGATAAATGCATCATTGCAAAATCCTTTACTTAATGTCATGTAGGAAGACTTTCATTAGCCTGTGCGGCAGATTGGTTTCTAGCAACATTAAGTTAAATGTGCAAGCATGACACACATTATGATAATGCTGAGATGAACTTGTTTGCATGCATCTAAAAACAATGCAAAACAGAAAATGCATTAGGTATTTTGTATAAAATAATATCAAATAATGTTTTATATAATAAACTAAGGTTACACTTTATTTTAAGGTGTCCTTTTTACAATGTAATTATATATATATATATAATATTATTATAATAATATATAATTAATAATATATATAATATTATATTATTATATATAATAAAATTAATTTAATTACTGAGTAATATTAATTAACAACATGTACTTTAGGGAATAGGGTTTGGTTTAGGGTTAGTTGCATGTAATTATGCATAATGTTTTACTATAGTAAGTGCATGTAACGTGTAACAAGGACACTGTAAAATAAAATGTTACCTAAACCAATTTCAATTTTGAAAACCTTGAAATCATTATTTGTTTTTTGTTTTTTTTATTAGATTGGCTCCAAAGACACTTTCACCATCAACGGATGAGGACCAGAAAGAAGTTCAGAAGCTCCAGTAAACATATTGATGAAATTAAACACTAGTCCATGAACAACATAATGTGTCTTTTTACCATAGACACACGTTCAAGAAGTTTACTTAAAATGCACCTTTAGCATTTGTGTAGGCTATATCATATAATTTTTTTTAACACTTTATTAATAGGCCTATCTGAAGACTGGTGCACTGTATAGGCTACTTGTAAACTGTTATGTAATTTGTTCATATCTATACAAATAAAAGCCCATGGAGTGTTAGTTACTGTCAGTCGATGACGTGTTATTATCGTCTGTGTGTTCGTTCAGTCACGCGCCCTCGTCTCACTCTGAACCGCCTCTCTGGATGTTCACAAAGATTTCAGCGGATAACGGGACAGGTGATTAGTTTTTTACTGTATGAAGCCGTTTTGGATGTTCATTTTTTATTTTCTTGGAATTCTGTTGCCTTTGTGAAATTACTTTCAAGACCCATGGAAGTTTGATCAAAGGTGATAAAATGGATCTGATGAGAAAATGTGGCTGCGTGTTGGTTTTATTCAGCGTCTCCGCGTGCGCGTCAAAGCTTCTGGGCGGTGAGTTACACATTTAAGAACGAAAATGTTGCCTTCGACTATTTTTAAATATTAAAGTCTATATATAATATTTGGAGGAAACGCTTGCTAAATTGAATAAGTCACAATTTGAGATATTAGTATGTGCCCTTTTACAACCTTAGGTTCTTTGTAATAATAGACTAGAAACCGTTCTCTATTTTAAAAGGTTTTTCATGAACTTTGTTGTTGTTGTTGTTTTCGCTCTCTTAACTATCAGACAGTTCGTTTCCTGTTTAATTCATTTTAATTAGATGCTTGGATATAAGGAGTGAGTGACTTCTTTAGATGATGCTTTAACAGTGGCTGTTTTCTCTGTTCACCACTTGTAAACCCGATGTGTTGTCCATTCTCCCTGCGGTGCAGACATTTACGAGCCCAGAGGTATGTTCTGCCGCAGACACTAATGGCTTTCTCTAAATTAAATGATAGCTCCATCTCAGCTCATTTCTGTATATTTATGTGCTATCCATAGAGCGAAATGTAATCATAACAGAAATATAATTACATTTCATTTTTATTTTTAGCCATGAAAAAAGTACTTGTACTTTAAAAAATCTTAGTTTCAATCGAGTAATGATCTGCTACAGGATGTTAATGTTTTTAGTGAAAGGGATTTACTTATTTAATTTTTTTTTCTTTACATTGGGAATCCCTGGATTTGGTCTGAAAAACCATTGCTTTTTAGAAAAATAATCAAACATATAACCAGTGTTGGGTGTAACGCGTTACTGTAATTAAATTACTTATCCACTGAAAAAGTAAAGTAACCGATTATTGTTCATTTTTAGGTAATTTAATTACAGTTACTTATACTTGCATTACATACTGTAAATTAGTTAAACATTTCTGTTTAAATCAATATTGAATTTAAAATCTAAATTTGTCGTCTAAAGGTAAAAGTGAACGCTGCCTCTTTAAAATCGTTAGCTGTAGTGCAGTTGCGCGTGAGTTCGCAACTTCAAAACAGTTGGCTGCGTAGTCGCTGTCTGAAGATGTCGGCAGAAGCGAGTGGCTGTTTTGCAGCATGGAAATATTCCAATTACTTCACTTTTTGACACAGGTAGGCAAGAACATTACGGTAAAATGTAAGCTATGTCCTAGAGATAAAAAACCGCGCGCGCTCTCTGAGAGACGGTCTTCAGTCAGTGCACTCTCAACCAAAGCGCACACACGCATCGTAAGCCGCCTCTCGCGAGTGTCAAATTTTCACGGTTTATTACCGGGTGTGCCTCATACGTCCTGAAAAGTGAAGCTGCGGGCTCTTTGATCGCCCCCTGGTGGCTGGATGCAGTACAGGTCATAAACCTCTCCCTCTCAATGCACACGAACGGAAATGAGTTAAAATAAAAAAATAAATTACGCTTCAAATAAAATTTTCCGAAAGATGGTTTTGGTCATTTACGGTAGTTGTTATTATCACGCTGATATATATTCAATTGTTTGTTTTTGTGATAAGTTTGATTTTAGCTAGCAATTTGATGCTATAGAAATGGGGCGTGTCATTATGATTGACAGTTGTGACTGACAGCTTCTCTAAAGACTATCGGAGCTTCGAGGGGAGATTGAAGATATATAACTAACTATTAATTTTCGATTTCTGTGTTATTTTACACCGACAAAATGAGTTGTTCAGGAGTAAACTGTATAACCGACCTACAGGATCTGACGGATCACTGAACTTTTTTCGGTAACGTTAAATGTGGGCTTTATAAGTGAATTAATAAATGTTATTAGTTAAGTTAACACGCCTAACCATGTCGGGGAAAAGCAGGTGATCGTTATCTGGCAGTTACTAATTATTTTTATGGGTATAAAATAATAATTAGCAGGACAAAATGATAATGATAGCCTACTCTAATTAATTATAGAGCACTGTCTACAGCAATCGATCTCATGTAACGTTAGTTTAACTTTATTTAAAATGGCAGGACCGTTTCTGACATTTTAGAGTTGTTTCTAGTGGCATATTATATTGAGTTTATCTACTGAATTTGCTGTTTCAAAAATATTATTGCTCTAGAAACAGAATAGCCTATTATTTTATAGGTAGAATTTTAAATTGTGTATAATTTATGTAGTCTATTTAAAATACATCAATGATGACGCAGTCGTCTGAGCGGAAGTTTGATACCGCGACTCCGCCTCTGGGCTCCACTGACGATTCCTTCTGCGCATGCCCAGGCTCCTAACTGACGTTTTTGCGTAACATGTCTATGCCCATCGTCGAACGTTTTACATTCAGTTCATTACAATGGAAGAAAGCGGCGTCCATCTTTTTTTACAGTCTATGTTTATTACACATAAATGTTCAAATACCCACAGTTATGTCAAAATGCCCGTCTTGGCGTATATTCGCGCTGGTTATGTGAATGTGAACAGCATTTGTAACAGCATATTTTCTCCGTCCAAGTGACAGCAGCCTTTAAAACATGGTACTGTCTACTATTGGCTGTCTGTATTATAAATGATAATCAAACAACAAAAAAAGCTTTAATAAGGATTAATCTATATTTAATTTATACAGTTATGACTATGCATAGTTATTTTATATTTGATTATTCAATTTCTGTGGTATTTTTACTTACTACTATTAGACCTACCTGGAAAAACATGTATAGCATTGTTTTATTTGTATTTTTATATATTTTTACCATGGTATCGACTTTGGTATCGAGTATTGTGCACTTTTGGTGGTATCGGTACCGACTACTAGATTTTATAGTGACATCCCTATTTGTTACTAAAAAATGTAAGTAATATAAAGTAAATAAAAGTATTATAGTATATGTTTTAATAAAGTTAAAATGTTTTAAAAAGCTATAAAAGGCTAAACTATTCAATGTTTGACTAAATTATTAAAAGAGTTTCCTTTCTATTGTCTATCCGGTCAAAGTTTATAGGGATTTTAAGAAGTAATTAGTAAGTTACTTATTGAATAATTAAATTACTTTACAGACAGAGTAATTAGAAAAGTATGTTAAATACAACATTGATGATGTAATTAGTAATTAATTACTTTATTGAAGTAACTTACCCAACACTGCATATAACTGAAAATGTGTGTTCTGGAGAAAAAAAGATTGCCATTTTGACATTTTGTACTGACAATGGAGTACAGTCACACTTTTCAGTGCTTCTAAATGTGGTTTGTTTTTCTTTATTGTTATTATAAATTCATCAAGTGAAACAAACATTTTTTTTTATATATTAACATTTCCATATTTATGTAAATAAAACAGGAAGTCAATGTAACATGTAAAGATTGCTGTTGTAACTTTAAAAAAGCTTTGCCCCTGTGGCTTTACGTACAGTATGAGTACAGTAATGTACATCTCTTAAGGTTTAGATTAGCATAAAAGTATTGCATGTACTTTCTGAGAAATGTGGTGCGTCTCAATCAGCTCCCTAAGCTTCCTAGTTTGTGAATCATATATCGTGTACATGAATTCGGGCACTGATATCTTTCCAACATTATTTTTTAATGTTATTTAAAGTACATTATGATAAATACTTTGCTTGTTACATATACGTGAAACATTTCTGACATAAATTATAAATGTTAGCTATGTTATGTTTATTAACTGCTTAGCGATGTATGTTTATGCTGAAATATAATTAAATAAAGGTTTGTATTTTAAAAAACATCTATCAGGTACATTATGTGTGGTAAGTTGGCTCATGTGATTTGTTTTGCGCTTCAGAACTTTCCATTAAGAACTTCTGTTAAGAGCATCAGTGCTCCCTGGTTTTCACAGTGCATTGTGAGACTTTTTAGGAAGCAAACGTTTGAGTGCACTGGTAATATTTTGCAATTGAGACAGCCTTCAAAATGGCCGACTCCCTGATCAGGGACCTGACTACTGAACTAGGGAGCTGACTGAGACACACCCCTAATCACAACACATTTGTTTTTGTTTAATTTTCTGAATACAAAATTGTTCATCTTAAAGGGATAGTTCACCCAATAATGAAAATTCTGTCATCATTTACTCAACCTCAAGTTGTTCCAAACCTGTATGAATTTCTTTCTTCTGCTAAACACAAAAGAAGATATTTTGAAGAATGTTAATAACCAAACAGTTGATATTGACTTCTATTGTATGAAAAAAGAATTACTATGGAAGTTATTGTCATCAACTGTTTGGTTACCCATATTCTTCAAAATATCTTCTTTTGTGTTTAGCAGAATAAAGAAATTCATACAGGTTTGGAACAACTTGAGGGTGAGTAAATGATGATAGAATTTTCATTTTTGGGTGAACTATCCCTTTAAGTGTTCTGAGGGATAGTTAAGTGAATCAATATATTTAAATATATTTACACTCCTTTTTTAAAATCTATAATGTGTCTCTCAGGCCAACAGATATGCAAGCGTGGCACTGAGAAGCCCTGCTATAAAATCGCCTACTTTCAGGACAGCCGACGTAAACTCAACTTTGAAGATGCGAGTCGAGCCTGCAGGAGTGATGGTGGAGACCTTCTCAGTATTGAGTCTAAGACTGAGCAAAGACTGATTGAAAATTTCATCGATGAACTGAAAGCAGAGGATGGAGACTTTTGGATCGGGCTTCGTAGGGATCAAGAGTATGAGGAGTTAAACGGAGACTGCCCATCTCAATACTACTGGCTGGATGGAAGCCAAGAAACTTTCAGGTGTGACGAGAGCTGCATTTGATGGTTTTCTTACAAATTCCCCATGTAGGTCCTTTTGCTCATTGTTTAGTGTGTGTGACAGGAACTGGCACTGGGATGAGCCTTCTTGTGGGTTTGAGGTGTGTGTAGTGATGTATCATCAGCCCTCTGCTCCTCCGGGTCAGGGTGGTCCTTACATGTTCCAGTGGAATGACGACAATTGCGAAACCAAAAACAACTTTATCTGCAAGTACACCAAAGGTTGGGAAGGCATATTTTATTCAATTGATTTCTCAGTCAATTCTTTTTACTAATGATATTGTTCATAGAGTACTTAGGTTTGGTGATTTGAACAAACACCTAACACTAAGCATTAAACTTGCATGTAACTCATCCTGCACTGTTTGTGCTACAGACATGAATGCAGGGTTCCCACAGGTCATGGAATTTCTGGAATATCATGGAATTTTAAAAGGTCTATTCCAGACATTGAAAGTCAGGGAATTTTATATTTTTTTTGTCCAAGTCATGGAATATCAGGGATTTTTGTTTGTCGCATTAAATTTTAGTTTCCATTTATCAAAATGTAATTTTTCTATACCGTAATTATTATTATTTATTTATTTTTTTTATCGTGCTGTTTCACGCGTTTTGCATATTGTTATGGTTAGGCTATTTTTTAGCGGCATTTTATTTCCTTCCCGTTTGTCAACTGGCAATCACTTAAGTCAAATGCAGTCACCTGTACCTGTTAACTAAGGCAAACATGCCAGGAAAATGTAAATTTCAAGAGCTTTGGCTAAATGACCACTTCAAAGACTGTCCTAACCAGCTGCGACACGACAAAGGTTTCTATTTTTTAAATGGTTTCTATATTTCTGGGATTTTGCAGCTGATAGTTCAGGTCATACAGAGGAAACAAGGACATAAATGCACAATGAAAAGTGTTTATTGCTTAAAGTTTGAACGTTCTTGTTTCCTTTAATTTCTTTTCAAAATCTGAGGTAAATTATCCATTGTTGCTCTCATAGTGGCTATTAAATTCATGCAAAATGATATTCAAGCTCAAACCATTTTAATATTAAGCAAAGCCCAAACAAGTGTATTTCATGACAAAGATTGTATCAGTCACTGAGTATGTATTTTGAATAATGCTTTATGTTTAATTTTATTTAGTTTCATTTGGTTTGGTTTTCGTGTTTAGCTGCGATCAGAGCCTGTCCACACGCTGTTATGATTAGCTGTGATTTATGATTGATTTTGTCGTCTTGTAGTTTTGTCACGTCTGGTTAGGACACAGTAAGCTGAAAAAAAAAAAAAAAGGACACGGTAAGCCACTCTTTTCACTTGTCACATTTCACTCCCTAGTGGCAGTCGCACAGAATTTTCAAATTGGTCGTGCGTAGTCGTTACCGTCGTTTATTCACCATGGTAGAATGAATAAATATGAATAAATTAATGTATGCACATTGGCTAAACTACCAACATTACTTCTGAAGGAAAAAAATTATGGGTTTTCCAGGACTTAAATAATTAATAATTATTAAATAATTATTTCAGACTTAAATAATCATAATTGGACTGACTTTTTCATTGGACTGAATGATGAACTTGATGACAAACAGAAAATCCTCTAGAGCGTTTAACCCCTGACAGCATAAAAACCATAAATTAATTTCTGTAGAAATAGTACAGAAAAATATCAAAGTGCATTTAACGGGTAAAAGCGCAAAAAAAAAAAAAAAGTAGTGTGTATGAGTGTTTAACTTAGTTTTGTACTAAAAACGTCTGTAAACAAGTAAATAAAGCTTGCAAATGGATGGATTTAAAATACTGTCTGTGGCTGATTTTGTCTGCTCAGTGCTCAGCACAACAGTGGCCTATTTTTCCGTTCATTATAGGTCATGGAAATTCAGCTTTTTAGTCAGTGAAAGTCAGGAAAAAAGTCAGGGAATTTGACATTTGGCTTAGAGTGTGAACCCTGTGAATGACACACTGAAAGCAGTGCAGCTTTGTAAAGAGAGACATGCTATTATTTTTCAAAACAAACAGGCTTATGATTTCCATCTGGTGAACAATAAAAAAAGAGCATCATTAGCCAACTATGGTCGCAAGTTTCGTTAAACTCTGTTGGTAACGACAGAACTTGTGACAATAGTTGGCTTTAAGGAAACGTACCCCTGTTCAGTATGTGATAACATGGTCATCATGTGATGTTTCAGATAAACCTCCAGCACCAATCCCTGCAGAAAATGAAACATTTAAAGGTAAGCTTGAGATATTTTTAAAAATGTATTAATTTGTATATTAATACAGTGCCTCTGCATAATTAGTACAAATTATTTTGTTTTTTCTAAAATAAAGATGGCTGATGTAGTGGTTCTCAACCAGTAGGGGGCCTCAAGAAACTTCCAGGAGGGCCTCAATAAGTCTTAAAATTATTTAAATTTAGTTAGATTAACATAACCTTGTGAAAAAGAACTGCTCTTAATATAATTAAATATCACTTGCTGTGTACTTCAAATTTTAAGAGTATATTTCAAAACAAAACTAATTGTAGATTTACATTACATTCAGTATGCACTTAAAGGGATAGTTCACCCCAAAATGAAAATTCAGTCATTTACTCACCCTCAAATTGTTCCAAACCTGTATAAATTTCTTTGTTCTGCTGAACACAAAGGAAGATATAATGTTTGTAACCAAACAGTTGTGGGGCACCATTGACTTGCATATATATGGGGGGAAAATACATATCAGCTTAGATAGCAGGACCTTCAAATATTGTCTTGGACAAAGGAGGGCCTTGGAGTCAAAAAGTTTGAGAACCACCTACCTAAATGTTGGATGGATTCATTTTAATAATACACCATGTGTGAAATATGAGAAAGTCTGCATTTATTGGTCTATTTGTATGTTTGTTCTTTGTTTTATACTTTTTTCTGCTTAATGTGTCTTACACCAGATAATACACAAAAACCTAACTCTCGTATATTACAGATGCTCTTCCGACACCCAGAATACCCAGAGACCCCTCTGTCACAGAGAAGGATGATGGCATGAGGGTGGTCGTATCTGAACCTCCAGGTGAATCTTTTTCTTTTTTCTTTTTTTTCATAGTATATAAATATAGTTGGATGGTTTTGAAAGAACTTAAATAAAAATTCTGTCATCGTTCCAAACCGGTCGTTGATCTTCAAAACACAAATGAAGATTTTTGTCCCTTCATAGAAGTCCATGTAATCAAAACTTTGATGCTTCTAAATGTTCATAAAGACACATAAACATAAAATGTGCTATATAAGGGTGAAGGGGGCAATTTCGGAGACAACCAGAGAATCAAATATGGTCAACGAAAGGCCACACAAAGTTTGGAGGTCTGTAGCTATTGACTCTGCAGAAAGTTGTCGACTTCTGCGCACTGTACGCCTCAGCATGCGCTGACCCCGCTCTGTGATTTTACATGGCCTACCACTTCGTGGCTGAGTTGTTGTTGTTCCCAATTGCTTCCACTTTGTTATGATACCACTAACAGTTGACCGTGAGGAAATTTCACAAATGGACTTATTGCGCAGGTGGCAACCTATCACGGTACCACGCTTGAATTCACTGAGCTCCTGAGAGCGACCCATTCTTTCACAAATGCTTGTAGAAGCAGTCTGCATGCCTAGGTGCTTGATTTTATACACCTGTGGCCATGGAAGTGATTGGAACACCTGAATTCAATGATTTGGAGGGGTGTCCCAATACTTTTGGCAATGTAGTGTGTATATATATATATATATATATATATACCTAAATTAAATCTGTCCGATCATATCTTTTCAGAAGGCTTGTATCAAACAATGTCTTTTTTGTACTTTTTAATTTGTGAAAGTTTTGCTTGCATGGACTTTCAATGGATAGACAAAAAGGAAGAAAGAATATTATATCATTAGTCGTTCCAAAAATGAATTAAAGTCATACATGTTTGGGTTGTTATACGAGTTATGACTCAGGGCTCGAGACAAATATTTCACCATCTGCACTACTTCTAGGTCACTAATCAATAAGTAAATTTGTGTCATTGATCATGTGACTCAGATGATCAGATGTTGTTGCTTCAACTGAAGCACAAGATGCTCTTTGGAAAATCTCAAATCATGGTGCATAATATGATTATCAGGTTTCACGCAAAGACATTACAAATACTAAGAAATTCAAGTTTTCGTTCAAATGAGAATGCTGATAATATAATTTATAATGAAATCTTTTGAATTAGAATTTATTTTCAGTAGTGGTCTCAGACTTTTGGACCCTTCCGTTACTCTATGTTGGATCAACACTTCATAACTGAGTACCTGTTTGTTTGTTTTTGTTTTTTTATGTAAAATCTAAAAATCTATTAATCCAAGAATCCTGAATTTAAAAAAAGTCACAGTTTCCACAAAAAGCATTAAACTGTTTTCAACATTGATAATAATAAGAAATGTTACATGAGTAGCAAATCAGCATATTAGAATGATTTCTGAAGGATCATGTGACATTGAAGATTGGAGTAATAATGCTGAAAATTCAGCTTTGCCATCACTGGAATAAAAAAAAAAAAATATATATATATATATATGTGTGTGTGTGTGTGTGTGTGTGTGTGTGTGTGTGTGTGTGTGAACTTGTATTTATTCCAGAAGACCCCACAAAGTACAAAAGATACGGAATGTTTGACTTTGTGGGGTCCTGTAATTGGACCCCACAAGGACAAAATCTTTTATATGAGACTAAATGTTGACTCATTTAATGAATTTACCATCGTCCTTCCCTACACTATACCTAAACCTACCCGTCATATATATATATATATATATATATATATATATATATATAAGAATATTTTAACATTCTTATATAAACTTAAAACATTCTTATATATAAATAAAAATGTTTTAACATTCATATATATAAGAAACTTAAGACACATTTTTAAAATGTTGAAACATTCTTATATATATAACATTCTATATATCTATGTATAATGTTTTAACATTCATATTCATATATATATATATATATATATATATATAAGAATGTTAAAATTACGTTAGGTTCCTGTGGCGGGTAGGTTTAGGGATAGTAGGGAAGGACCATACTGTAGTGACTTTTAAGATTTTGTCAAACATTCTTATATATGACTTTTAAGATGTTGTCTTTGTGGGGTCCGACTAAAGGACCCCACAATGTCGTACCCCACAAAGGAGTATAAACAAGGATGTGTGTGTGTTAAAATAAAAACTTTTTACAATTACAATATTACTGTTTTTACTGTATTTCTATAAATGCAGCCTTGGTGAGCATAAGAGAAGACTTCTCTCTTGAAGGGTAGTGTATATAGGCTGTATACTTTTCATATTAACCAATATCCTGTTGTTGCATGTCTTTCAGACAATGCTCTCAATATCACTTACATTGTGCTGCCAACCATACCACTTCTACTGCTGCTGATTGTGACAATGGGAGTTTTCTGCTTTAAGCTGTTCACAAAGAGGTGCGTTGTTTCACCGCTCACTACACTGATGAAAGCCATTTTAAATTTGATAGCAAATAACATAATCTATGCATGCAGGAAGAAAGAACAGACTGAGACCCCTCCGAAGGATCCAGGATACTGGGCCGCTGGAGAAAGATGCAACAGCCCGAGCCCTGACGTCTATAACGTCATCCGAAGGCAGCATGAATCAGACCTGGCCGGCACACGGCCTGACATCAAGAACACTTCCTTCCTGGGTTCTTCTCCAGACACTCCACCTGGAGATTATGACAACCTGGCAGGCAGGGACACTGAAAGTGGTTTTGTGACACTGGCCAGCACTGAGAGCGGCTTTGTGACCAACGATATGTATGACACCCTCCAAGGCCGTGGAAGCGGGAGATACTACAGAGACCAGGGATGGATGGATGAGTTATATGGCTACTGATATGAAAGATGAACATTAGCATTTAACTCTGTATTCTCTTGTTAAGTATGATAATAGCTGTTAATGTCTTGCCCACGTCTTTCCTTGGTGGCAGATATCCAGTATTATCTATATTCAAGTATTTTAACGTAAGAATGAGTGTGGTCATTTGTAACTTGAATGTGCAAGGCTTCCGTTGTCATTCGCGTTCTGTAATTTTACCTGTACAAAAACCTGTTTTTTACCTGTATTTTAAGGTTCAATTCAAGTTGCAAACAGCTTTACAGCTGTTCAAACAGCTTTACAGAAAGTGCTTGTTTCAGTGTTACTATTTAGGAAGGTTATCAACCAGAGATGAGTGAATCAATATGGCAGTATATACAGTTATAATATAGTAGCCTATGTGGTTCGTTAACGTCGTGTATCCTATTCAGTTAAGCAATTAGCCTAAAACTTGTGCTCGTAATGATTACAATATAATGATAATAATACGATGTACGGATAATGTTTTATAGTTATCATAATCATAAACACACTGGTTTGTAGCTCAAACAGTTTAACCGTTTACTGCACTTTATTTATCTAGTTAACCGGAAGTCTCGCACATTTAAAGAAAATAGCCTACTTCCGCGTTGCAAAAAAAGTGGATAGGTAATCAAATCAAGTTTGCGCTAGAGCTCAAAAGGAGCCTGGATGTGTGTGGACTCACTGGACTGTGTGTCAGTATCATGTTTTAAATTTCCAAAACGTATTAAATGAATGAGAGAAACGAATTCCCGGAATTCTGCAGATTTAGTCTACCATCAATTTACTCTCTACCAGAGTTTCAGTGCAACATCTGAAGTTTATGGGTCATGATTATCAGACGTAGTTTACCTTTTTCTCTTGTTTATTCATATTATTTAGTTTATATAGTTTTCATAAGCTCCTATGACATGCGTAAATAACAGTAACGCTTACCAGCTTTAAATGCATCTTTAAAGCCAAACTCTGAAGGATGAACACTAAGCTGGTACAAACAAGCTGCTCGACAAGTCAGACAGAGATGGCTTGGATATGCAATAGCTTGTTTGCTCGCACTGATTGATTTGCATGACCATGTTACGCTGCTTTTACTGGATGTGCTGTATCGGGCTCAGTAATTAATTACACTGTGACAAATCTCTTGCAGACTGTCTTTTCCTGTGAAATAATGAATGATCAAACAGCCTTCAAGTTTCTTATATGCAAATATTGGAATGTGTATGTAATGATGTTAATGAAGCCTTAATAAACAAAAACTGAATGAAATTGAAGCTAAATATATTTACTTTCACATTTCGGCAAATTTATCACCAGTGTAGTAATAACAACATAATAGCAGAAAGTTTTTGACAGCAGGGGTCGCTCTCTGACAACATGCTCAGAGTCCTAGCAGCACATATCTACAGATGTTTTAAAAAATGTACATATTTATTTAAATTAAATCATATATAGGCCTAATGTATTTTATTTATTTTAAAACATAAACATATTTCTATGTAATATAGATACTCTAAACAAAACAATAAGTAATGTGTATTCAAAGTTATATATATATATATATATATATGTATATATTAGGGTTCCTTTGTCGACACTGCGGTGTTAAACAAAACAAATTCTAATTATGAAGCAATATAATGATGTCAGCTGCATTTCAAGCACAGAGAGGGAGAGAGAGCTCTCTATCCGTGTGATATTTATTTATTTATTGTATCTATGAGAGTTATTTTTTGCACGTATTGAGCAAAATCAGTCCTCTATGAAAAACGTATGCAGCACAAAGGAATTAAAATGCGTAGCCTACTTGTCGGCGCAACTGTTTATGTTGAAGAAGTGTGCAGGATCATTTAAATAAATAAAGGCTAAACAATAAAATGCGTTTAAATAATTTGAAGGTCAAATGTACGCAACTGAGTTTAAGTGTTTGTAGAGATTGCAATAGCCGCTGATTGACGTATACACAGTGGATAAGGTTGTCTTGGTGACATGCTGGTCGCGGACATTGAAGCCGCTTTGTGAGATCCGCCCCTTTATAAAATCCCTTCAGCACTGACGTCAATGCATGTCGAGCGCCAGAACATCATTCCTCATGCCGAGCATCAGAGTGGAATGCGCTCTCATTTCAGTCATGTAGAGCGCTTATCTGGCAACGAAGAAATGTGCAGGAGCCCTTGGCACCCATATGCCCCATTTGCATTTTAGCTTTGGCATTAGAAGCATAATCATACCCGCCACTTCAATTGCTTTGTAAGAGCAGGTGAAGGTGGCCAAATCATCCACACACCTCTTTATCCAGTAGTTCACTAGAAAACTATGGTCATGGCCGCCCAGGACCAAAAGCCGTCGCAGCGGGCTCCGGTTCGCGTGGGATTTTATGATATTGAGCGCACGCTGGGGAAAGGCAATTTTGCAGTTGTGAAGCTGGCGAGACATCGCATCACAAAATCTGAGGTGAGTAGCCTAATATACGCACACACACTAGTGTTTCAGGGTACTTGCGCTTTCTGTGCAATCGAAACAACTTGCGTGTTCACTTTTATCATTGACGTAAGAAAGGGGAAGAGTAAATAGCCTATAATCGTTAAACCTAAATATTTTGTGAGCTGTCATCTGTGACATGGGATCTGCGAGATGAAAAATAAAGACATTTTTTAAAATGTTCTAATATGTTCTAATATTTGTAATGTAGCTACTCGTTTTGGTTTCACGCAGTTTTGAACTACATTTATACCATATTGTACAAAAAAAAAAAAAAAATGTAATGACTTATACGATGTCAAGTGGTATAACCATAAACTAAAATAACTGGGTAACACTTTATTTTAGTGTCCTTGTTAGATGTATTTACCATATGCAGCAATTTATGCATAATTACATGCAACTAAACTCTCAACCAAATCTAATCCTACCCTAACCCTATAGTAAGTACATGTTGTTAATTAATATTACTCAGTACTTAAATATATAATTACACTGTAACAATGACACCGTAAAATAAAGTGTAACAAATAATTGACTTGCATCTTGACTACACATAAGTACAAGAGTTGTGTGTGTGTGTGTGTGTGTGTGTGTGTGTGTGTGTGTATGCAGTCAAACCAAAAATTATTCAGACATTTTTTATATTTTTTATATATTTTTACTAGTGGGTGCAGGACACTATAGTTCATTTATGTAAGTGAGGATAGCAAAATAAAGTAAACTGTGACATATTATACCCAAAAATTCTTCATACAGTGGACTACCAGTAAAATTGATAAAAATTTGGAACCAAAAATTATTCAGACACTTTGACCTGACCATGTTTTGCTAAAGTGTTATCTGACATAATTAAGATTATTTTTTTCTGACACAGTTTAACTCTCAGATCCTGTCATATTTTATTACTATTTTTTTTTTTTAAAAACTATAGTGAATAAACTATATTAATGAATGAAATGTTCAAGGTGTGTATATACTGTGTATGTGTGTATATATATATATATATATATATATATATATATAAAATACATGTCCAGAACTTTTCTTTTGGTTACTCCGTTTGACCGGAACAAAACACGGCTTCCAAAATAAATAAATAAATAAATAAAATACGTGAATATAAAAAGTCTCTAAAAGGGTCCTCTGATTTTTGTCACATGACAGTATGGCTTCCTGCATATTGGTTACACCACACTGACTTTATTATTACAAATATTAATATTTCAAAACTACATTTCTTCACTACCAAACTACTTTTAATAACATTTCGAGAATTGAAACCTTTTAATGACTTTTAAATGAAACAGTTACATCACCTAGACCTTTTGACATTAAAATAAATTAATTCAAAAATCATATAAAAAGCATGTTCATCATGGAAAACGTGTATTTAAGTAATGTTTTATATTAATTACATTTTAAAATATATTTTTGAATAACTTCCAAAAAAACAACAACAACTGTGACTTTTGACATCTAGGGCATAGTGGCAAATCATAAGTATAAAAACATATTTTGCATGTTCGGGTTGTTGTTTACCTGGATGAAGTACTTTAAATAAATGAAATTGTGCATTGCTTAGTGTGTATTTTCTGTAAATAACTGGATCTGCCCTTATGTCTCTGTCATCAGTTTACATTAGTATTACATTGTTGCTGTGCCAGGGTCAGTTTACTCTGAACTTGAGTTTAAGAGTGACAGTCAAGATCAGTTCAGATAAAACCAAACAAGTCATGCAGCTTCCCACCATTTCTCCTTTAGAAGCAAAAGTGGAACAGCTGTATATCCAGTTGCAGTTGCATAATGTTTTTAAAGGTGCTGTAAAGACCTGAGACAGGAAGCAGTCTGTGAGCAAAATGATTTTATGCTAGATTGAAATCTGACAAAAAAAAATTTACTACAGTTATTACAGTTATAAAGTCATACTGTATGCCTTGGTGATCTTTTTTAGAAAGCTATAGGTCTAAAATTAGTACAGTTTCATTGTATTGTTTATCATTGCAGTGCAGCTCAGTGAATAATCCTTTATTTTTCTGGAAACTATAAATAATTCATGCGTCAGTGGCGTCAAAATAAAAGCCCACTATACATAACATTTACATTTGCTGAATTGCAGGTGGCTATTAAGATTATAGACAAGACCCAGCTAGATGCAGTGAACCTGGAGAAGATCTACAGGGAAGTGGAAATCATGAAGCTGCTGGACCATCCTCACATCATCAAGCTTTACCAGGTACTGCATGATCATTCGTCTGCATATTGTGTGTATAATAATTTGTGATAACCCATCAGCTGCCCAGCGATTTTTGTTTCTTACCTGTATTAGCATTTGTTCCATGAGACTGCTGTTTTTCTAGAGAATAAGGCCTGTTGAATCCAGTGGTTTCGGCTGGGAGCTTTATAGGGTTAGTCTTGTTATGTTATGTAAGATTTTTAGGTCACTCTGAGTCTGGATGCTGATGCAGTATCAACAGCTGCCTGTGCTGTTACACAACACAAATACAGCAGCAGCAGCAGCAGCAGTCCAATCATGACTTCTAATAGGAGCAGTGGTCATATTGTGATTTGTCTGTCTGGTATTGTACATAGAGCTTTCTAGAAAAAAAAAAAAGCTCACTGTTCCTTTGGCAGACACAACTGGGAATATCAATATATAACATATGGAAATCTACCAAATGCCCACATGGTCATTAGTCCAACACTAGACCTCACAACCAGGCAAAAAGTGCTATGAAATGAAGAAACATTCCCTTACAAAAAATTGTATGTGGTGATATCATGGTACAAGTAGGTTAGTAGATAGAAATACAATGGTACACTGACATACATTACTATTCAATGTTTTGGAGACAATAACTATAATTATTCTTATATATATATATATATATATATATATATATATATATTATTATTATTATTATTATTATTATTTACTGGTGTTATTTCATAGTGTTGAGATTATTATTTTATTAAGTATTATTATGTGTTATTGTTTTTGATATACATTAGTAGTCAATGTTTTGGACACAATTACTTATTCTTTGTATTTCTAGTACCAATAATAATATAATTATTATATATATATTATTATTATAATACAATAGTAATAATAATAATAATAATAATAAATATTATTATTATTTACTGGTGTTATTTTATAGTGTTGTTGACATTATTATTTTATTTTATTTTTTTATTTAATAATAATAATTATTTTTATTATAATTATCTGGTTCTGGTTTTGTTTAATAGTTTTGTTGATGTTATTATTTATTTTATAGAGTATTTTTTTTACATTTATTTTATTAAAAATAATGATAATAATATTAAATTAAATAATTTAAAAAAAATAGTAATAATCTATAAAATAAAATAACATCAACAAAACTATAAAACAACACCAGTGAATAATAAAAATAATAATAATCATTATTAATATTATTATTAATAATAAAAAATACAAATATATAAATCTATCATATAGACAATTTAATTTTAACTTTTACATTTTTGGATTTTACAAAAAAATGTATTTATTGTATTTATAGTACTATTTGTTATTGTATATATTGTATTTGTCTAGAAAATTTATTTCAAGTCTCAAGCTCAATAGCTTTTTAACATCATCAGGAACATAAATGTTTAAAACTTTTATGACAATATTTAGATGGTATTCCAATGTACTTCAGATTATCACGCCACTACCATGGTAAATGTCCAAAATAAATGTTAACGCTGTGGTACTAGTGTTCTTAGAGATAGGACAGCAATATAGAGAAAGATAGCTTACTTGAATATTACACCTATGTATCTAAAATAATAGCCATAACATATTATTGACTAAGTGTGAATCACTTGTCACCACCATGACGTTTGTTTCTTCTCCTTTGCATCACACACAAAAAAAGGATGTAGAATTTTTTTCTCACTTGAAGCCAAGTGTGAACACTGGTGACAGGTGAAAATGCTGTCTGTCTCTTGTGCTCTTGTTATTTCAGGTTTTTTGTGATATTAATTGCATTGCCATAACATTCCACATTCATGCAATGGATAAGAATCACGTCTCTTCTCTTTCATTAGGTCATGGAGACCAAAAACATGCTCTATCTAGTCACAGAATATGCCAGAAATGGAGAGATATTTGGTGAGTGCGTCCGTTTCATTGTATGTGCAGACAAACGTTATTTCATTGTTATCCATATATTCACCCCACACTGTTAAGTGTTGCATGTGCAGTGAATGCGTGCCTGCAGTGGATTGAGATGGTCAAACCACATTTCTGCATATTTCATCCATCTATACACTGATTCACTCACTTAAAGCTAATGGATGAGCTGAGCAGAAGCTATTTTTTGTCCTGTGATGATTAGCAGTGTCACCTGTAATGGAAAAAGGTCCTGGTGTTTTAGATGAGAGCTACGTGACCAAAGAAACAATCATCTCACCCATAACAGCCCCATGCAGTAACGCTACAGTCATACTTGAAAGACAGTGAATGAGATTTATAGCCTCATTAAGGGGCAAAAGGTTGCATTTGACAAAGCAAAAGAGAGAATATGATATGACAGCTGCTGACAAAAAAGGAATAAGATAATAATTTACAGAGACATCCTTGTGATTTAGTCAGCACGTCTTCAGTTATTGTGTTAATATACTTCTTGTATTTGACGGCATGCGTACTTTGTTCTTAGCGCAGATACCGTGAGAGTCAGCAGTAAAACTGTGCAGTGACTGTTTACAATAGAATACTCTTTCTGTATGTACATTTTCTATGTATGTGGATTACAATAGAATATTACATTTGCCAAAATGTGCAGTATGCAAATGTGATCCCCCGAGCATTGAGATTCGGGAAATTCTCTGATTGGTGGATCTCACATCGGGTCCTGCTGGGTCATAACACACACAATACTACTGTTATATTTAGCGTTACAACATAACCGGACACAAAAGTGCTTTGTTTTTGCACTATGATAAATTGCATTTTAAGTAAATAACTGCAAAATCATCAGGTATATCAGCGAGAGAGCGACTCACAACAACATGGAAATAATGTGTTTTCGTTTGTCGTTTTGAATTCATAAATGCACCATTGCACAGAGAAAAAGACAGTAATCTTGAAAAACGCCAAGTATAATTGATTGTATGGAGTGTGGGCACCCACCGGCAGAAACATAATTTGGTGCCTATGGTGTGGAATACTGTTTCCCAGTGGTTAATCACCGTGAATCATCAGGATAGCAAAATAAGTAGGACTTTCGCTTATTTCCAAAATCTTTGGTTGGTGTCAAAGGATGTCCATCCAATCAAACAGTAACAAATTAGCAAGGGCGTAGGTTTGATTTTGAAATTGGATGGGGACATATAAGCAGCCCCCTGCCCCCTGTTTATCTTAAATTAATACAATTACAAACGTTCTTTTTCTCCACATGGAAAAATGGAGGATTTGAAGCAACATACATTATATACTGTACAAAGAAAATGTGCAATTTAAATTTGAAATCTTTAAGAGACTATCTAGGATTTATTGGGTTTTTTTGTTGTTGTTTTTTTTTTTTTTTTGTTGTTGTTTTTTGCTTTACAAGGTCTTATTGCTGCCAACCTGAACATTTACAGTGACTGCACATGTCTTAATTAATTTCATAATTTGGACATTTGATTGCTTGGGCTTTTGCTTGGATGTATATTTAGAGCCTAGACCTCATGAATCTTGAATACCCCTGTATTTTTGACTTTCTCAGGATGTAACCCTGCATGTTATTTGGTATTGAAGGGTGTTAGTCTAGATTAGGCTGTAATTCTCACTGTAATTGTAGAGATATTTTTATATCTGCTGCTTTTGAGGGTTTTGTACTTGAGAGGAGATTAATGACCATCAAGTTGCTCTTTATCACAATTCTCTTTACATAAAATTCTACAGAAATGTAGTGATTACCATAACTGATTCATCCAATAAAGTGATTCAGTCATTTTTCTATGTAAACTTTTGTCAGCTGTTTGCTCGCCTCCTTTTCACTTGAATCATATCTGCAACCTGAATTCCGGAAATGTTGGGACGTTTTTTAAATTTGAATAAAATGAAAACTAAAAGACTTTAAAATCACATGAGCCAATATTTTATTCACAATAGAACATAGATAACATAACAAATGTTTAAAGGGAGAAATTTTACACTTTTATCCACTAAATGAGCTCATTTCAAATTTGATGCCTGCTACAGGTCTCAAAAAAGTTGGCACAGGGGCAACAAATGGCTGAAAAAGCAAGAAATTTTGAAAAGATTCAGCTGGGAGAACATCTAGCAACTAATTAAGTTAATTGATATCAGGTGTGTAAGATGATTAGCTATAAAAGGGATGTCTTAGAGAGGCAGAGTCTCTCAGAAGTAAAGATGGGCAGAGCTGTTAAAGAGTGTGTAAAAAGATTGTGGAATACTTTAAAAACAATGTTCCTCAATGCAAATCTCATCATCTACAGTGCATAACATCATCAAAAGAAATCTGGAGAAATCTTTGTGCGTAAGGGACAAGGCCGAAGACCTTTATTGAATGCCCGTGGTCTTTGGGCCCTCAGACGACAATGCATCACTCATCGGCATGATTGTGTCAATGACATTACTAAATGGGCCCAGGAATACTTCCAGAAACCACTGTCGGTAAGCACAATCCGCCGTGCCATCTGCAGATGCCAACTAAAGCTCTATCATGCAAAAAGGAAGCCATATGTGAACATGGTCCAGAAGCGCCGTCATGTCCTGTGGGCCAAGGCTCATTTAAAATGGACTGTTTCAAAGTGGAAAAGTGTTCTATGGTCAGACGAGTCCAAATATGACATTCTTGTTGGAAATCACGGCCGCCGTGTCCTCTGGCTAAAGAGGAGGGAGACCTTCCAGCGTGTTATCAGCTTTCAGTTCAAAAACCAGCATCTCTGATGGTATGGGGGTGCATAAGTGCATACGGTATGGGCAGCTTGCAATGTTTTGGAAGGCACTATGAATGCGGAAAGGTATATAAAGATTTTAGAGCAACATATGCTCCCCTACAGACGACGTCTATTTCAGGGAAGGCCTTGTGTATTTCAGCAGGACAATGCAAACCCACATACTGCAGCTATTACAACAGCATGGCTTTGTTGTAGAAGAGTTCGGGTGCTGAATTGGCCTGCCTGCAATCCAGATCATTCACCTATAGAGAACATTTGGCGCATCACAAACCACAAACTCTTCAGCAGCTGGAAACCTATATCAGGCAAGAATGGGACCAAATTCCAACACCAAAACTCCAGAAATTCATAACCTCGATGCCCAGATGTCTTCAAACTGTTTTGAAAAGAAGAGGAGATGCTACACCATGGTAAACATGCCCCTGTCCCAACTATTTTGAGACCTGTAGCAGGCATCAAATTTGAAATGAGCTCATTTTGTGCATAAAATTTTAAAATTTCTCAGTTTAAACATTTATTATGTTATCTATGTTCTATTGTGAATAAAAATGTGATTTGAAAGTCTTTTAGTTTTCATTTTATCCCAACATTTCCGGAATTTGGGTTGTATATATTTAACTTTATCTAAGCTTTTTAAAGTTTGATCTGCTTACCAGTCATTTTCTTTCATATTTCCCTCTATTCTGGATGTTGAAAGGAAGTTCCATTTTTGTTGCAAGAAGGGTTTAAATATCATGTGTGGTCATGATATAGATTAGATGTTCAATTTCCTTATCCTACCTGCTGAGTGCAAATGACACGTTGTCATATAGTCAATCCATAGGGATGTGAAGCCATCTGTCAACTCAATATCGTACCATCCCACTCGCGCTGCACACTGCCTCACATTCGCATGCACGGCGCACCCTTTGAAGTCTCCTACATGTCCCTAACACATGGGCTGTATGACGCACACATGCATACGCATGCAACTGGCATCTCCATGCCCTTGTCGACTGATTAACTCAGAGGACTGCTGTTTTATCAGTGCTCGGCTCGCATCTGAAGCAGGCACGGCTGACAGTCAGGTCCTGTTTTGAATGTGTGGTCGGCTGTGGATGACAGCCTGGCCTTTCATTTTAGGAGGGAATGAATATATGCTGCTTGCTTCAGGTTGTTTTTGTTGGATTTGAAATTCATGAAAAGCTGGTGGTTGCATATTCACGTCACTCTGACATGGCAAAAGGTATTATTACACAAACACCTGTGATGCATGAAAGAGGACATGAGAAAATAACATGTTATTAAAGGGTTTTTTGCATGAGGAATTCAATTTCCCTTAATCTTTTGAGAAAAAGAGCTCAATATACTATGAAAACATAATGTAACATATCTGAACCAGTTATTATTGTTAACTGTTCAAAATGACTTGCATTAATTGAAATAAAGCTGAAATAAAATATCATACAAATATTAGATGGAAAGTACTACAATTGCTAAAACTGAAATAAAAATAAATTAAAGGTAAATAGAAATATTTTTTAAAAAAAAAATGACAAAAGCACATAGTTATTAAAATTACTAAAAACTTAAACTAAAATTAAATTATCTGTATTATTATTTTATTCAAAAATATGTGACCCGTGCTGGCAAAATGAGCCACAATGAGCAACTTTTCACAAATGAGTTATTGTTATTGTCACATTCTCTTAAAAAAAACTTCAAAATGATATATGATTTGTTGGAATCTGACAAAAAAATGACTGAGCTACACCTGTTTGAAGTCAATAGAGTCAGCAAAGTCAATTTTGAGAAAAATCAAGTTAAAGTTTTCTGAAGGTTCCAAATCAATAGCGGCATAGCGCGCTGTCTGAGGCGTCTTTGTTCACGTGCTTCAGATCGGTCAGTCAGCGCGAGTAAGATCGTTTTGTTTAGATCCGCATGAGTTTGAAAATCACATTTCATTAGTTCAGACTCATGCCATCGAGAATTCGCTATGATGAATATTCACAAAGTTGGAATGGTGCGCTTTACAACGATACCAAACTTGTGCTGAGCGCCAGTGGTCGAGAAGTGAGCAGGGGAAAACGGCATTTTTCATAGTCAAAGGAAAGGTACTCCTCTCAGAAAACGTACAAATAAAGATGTTTAATTGCTATTTGGAGCATTGGGATCACTAGACGAGGGCTTAATGAACTCTTTTTTGTGGAAACCTCAATTTTAACCAATATTGACATTTTTCACTTGTTTTGCCTGTAGCTCGAAATTAGCCTGTGTGCATTTCAACTCATTTTGCCAGCACGGGTTACATATATTAAAAATCAAATTCAGATATACACTGACTTAAATATACACTTCTGTGATGAGCATGTTTTTAATTTTCTGAATTTTTTAACAAACTTTACTAACATTTTAAGCAGATCTCAAGGCAAAATACTAATAATTTACTTACTTTTACATTTCAATTGATTTTAAATGAGTGTGATGAGCCCCAGCTGTTCACCTTCAAACAGATTTTGTTCGCTGCTGTCTTTTTGTCAAGTTCAATATAGTATTTAATCAGGACTACTCTGACCAGTACAGTTAAACAGATGTTTCCCTGGCCTTTCCCTGCTCACTGTCACAATCTGCATACCATTTTCATAAAAAATTCATGACTGTGACATGTTGCCTGGATGTGCAGATGACGACCCAATAACACCTGATCCCTGTCTGGCAACACAGACTACCTGGCCAGCCGCGGGCGGCTCAGCGAGATGGATGCGAGGAGGAAGTTCTGGCAGATCCTTTCAGCGGTGGAGTACTGCCACGAACGCAATATTGTTCACAGAGACCTGAAGGCTGAGAACTTGTTACTGGATGCTCACATGAATATGAAGATAGCAGGTAAGAGATCTACCTTTCCTTCTTACAGTCTGGGGACGCTGAGTGAAAACATTGTGTTGTGATAGGTGTCATTGACACTAACAGACTTTAAAGATGCAGTAAGCGATTTCTGAGAAACACTGTTGATGTTTTAAATCAACCCAAACAAACACACCCCTCCCTTCAATGGTCCGCCCCCAAAATGCACAAACACGCAATGCAAGAGTGGATGTCTCTTTATCATAGCTAAGGCAAAGCAAGATAATGCAAAGATGATGAACGAACGACAAGGAAGAACAATACATGACAAACAGTACAGAAGAGTATATACAAGCAAGAGTTTATTGTTAGTCGCCAGCAGCACACCAGCTCCAGACAAACAATGACACTCAAAACTGTCCTGTTACTAGCTAACATTACAACAACAGCATATCTTTGTTCTGTGAAACAGCAAAATGCTCACGTATGGAGCAGAAAAAACACAACCTCTGTGTCTGTTTTCAGTCCTTTCCACTTAGGTCTCTCCAGCGCTGGAAAGCTTTTCTAATGTTAACGCCGGTCCTAAAGCTCTTGCCTGATCATAACCCTTCTTTTTCCAGTGATATTCCTCTGACCTTTTCTCTTTTGTAATGTCTCTCATCATCAACCTTTCTACAGTCTTTCTTCAAATCTCCCTTTTGCTCACTCTCTGTCCTCGACCATCATGAGTGTATACGCCCCCTACTTCTGATTGGCTACAAGTGTGTTGAGGTGCTCGGTCCGACCCAATTTTTTAACGTTTCTCAGAAATCTCTTACTGCACTTTTAAACGTTTCTTGATGTTGAAATTCGTTCCTCTATCCCTCTTTAATATGCTGAAACAACTACAAGCAAGTAATTTGTTGACTTCTGTGAAGAGTGTAAGCTCTGTCTCTGTCAAAACATTGCACTGTTTGTTTAAGCACTCTGAAATGTCAAATTCTGCCTCAACCAATAGCGTGAGTTTGGGGCGGGACTATCTGTAATGAGCTGTTTAGTGGCTGTGGGGGCGGTTGGAGTGTTTTGGATAGGAAATCCATTCGGTGCAGCTAGTGGCGCAGAAATAGCACTTTTCAAGTTGAATTTCAAGGGCAAACATTAGCAATGATTAAGCACATGGTGTGCAAGTTAGATTGGGAAAAAATAATGATGTGTGAATGAAAGTTAAATAATCTACTATTCATGTCAAATAGTTCATATATATTATACCCTAGCATATAAGTGATACTATTATAGTTTTTATTAATATTTTGAATTATTATTATTATAATTTTTTTTTCAGTATTCATTTTAAGTTTTAGTATTATTGTTGTGTGTGTTTTGTATTAATTTTGTGGTAACGCTTTACAATAAGGTTCTATTTGTAAACATTAGTTAACATGAACTTACATTGAAAAATACTTCTAAAGCATTATTAATCTTAGTTAATCATAGTTTTCATTAATTTTTATTTCAGTTTTAGGTGTAGTTATTTTAGTACATCAAGTTAAACTAAATGAACATGAGAAATGTTTCCTTGGCAACTAGCTGAAATAAAATAATATAAAAGAATTTTCAATATTTTAGTTTATTTCTGTTAATGTTTATTTTAAGTAACGGTTTTAGTTAACTTTAATAACCCTGTGTCATATTCATTAAGTACTTAGAAGTAAGTAATTAAACATTTAATTTTTATGCTTTTACATTTATTTCATTTGTGCTTGAAACTGAATACAGCTACTTCAATTTCCTGAAGATTTTCTGCTTTATCTAAGAATAAAAAGGTGTAATTGCCTGTTCCTCACTGGCTCTTCTGCATTCCACAAGTCAAATCAGATCTTTTTCTCACAGTACGCACGCACGCACACACACACACACACACACACACACACACATAATGCCAGCCAAAGTCTATCAGAGGATTGCATGTTTACTCAGTGACATCAGTTCAAACTGGATTTAGTTGCACAGTTCATTTCTCAAACACAGACGTATACCTAAGTTAGAATGACCACGACTCTTGCAGTTCATCCAGTACACTGTTCACATAACCGTGTTTGTACACTGCAAAGCTATGCCCTGGGAAATAAATCTATTATATTACATAATAGCTTTTGTGAATAGTGCTATTAGATGTTTTGAGTATCTGAGGAAGTGTGATGCATAGTAGTGGAAGATATATCGACCAGATGATTAAATGGCCAGTAGTTAGTCATTTTGATTATCTTTATCACCCATTAACTGTGAATGATTGACCTATTGACAAAAGTGTCACATTTTGGGTCAACTTTGAGTCAGTTTTGTGCAAAATATGAATTAAGTTTCAACAATGTTGTGTATATTGCATGTGCATTCATATATACACTGATGAGCCAAAAACATTATGACCACCTGCCTAATGTGCTGTTGGTCCTCCGTGTGCTGCCAAAACAGTGCTGACCCGCCGAGGCATGGATTCTACAAGACCCCTGAGGGTGTCCTGTGATGTCTGGCACCAAGACATTAGCAGCAGATCCTTCAAGTCGTGTAGGTTGTGAGGTGGAGCCGCCGTAGACTGAACTTGTTGGTCCAGCACATCCCACAGATGCTCAGTTGGATTGGATTAGGGGGCCAGGGCAACACCTTGAACTCTTTATCATGTTCCTCAAACCATTCCTGAACAATGTGTGCAGTGTGGCAGGGTGCATCATCCTGCTGAAAGAGGCCAATTCCACCAGGCAGCACCATTATCATGAAGGGGTGTACCTGGTCTGCAACAATGTTTAGGTAGGTGGCATGTGCCACATTTACGTCCCAGCAGAACATTGCCCAGAACATCACACTACCTCCACCGGCTCGTCGTCGCACAGTGCATGATGCCATCACTTCAACAGGTAAACGATGCACACGTACATGGCCATCCACGTGATGTAAAAGAAAACGGGACTCATTGGACCAGGTGACCTTCTTCCACCTCTTCAAGGTCCAGTTACGACGCTTGTGTGCCCATTGTAGTCGCTTTCGATGATTGACAAGGGTCATCGTAGGCACTGATTGGTCTGCGGCTACGCAGCCCCATACCCAGCAGAGTGTGATGCACTGTGTGTTGTGACATTCCTCTCATAACCATCATTAAAATTTTGTGTAACTTGTGCCACAGTAGACCGTCTGTTGGCTCAGACCAGACGATATAGCCTTCGTTGTCCTTGTGCATCAATGATCCTTGGGTTTCCAACACCCCATCGCTGGTTTGTGGTTTGTCCCTCCTTGGACCACTGTTGGTAAATTTTAACCACTGCTGACCGGGATCAACCCACAAGCCTTACCGTTTCAGAGTTAAGCCCTGGGTATACTTCGTTTACGCTACGCTAGTGTACGTGCACAGTCAAACGCGCAGCCTTGGAAAGTATTCCTCATTTGACTTGTACGCATACACAGGCAGTCGACACATGCGCAGTTTTGAGCAATCTCTCGCCACAAGTTACAACCCATGTAAACATCTTTGTATTCGTTCATGCTAGTGTTGTACAAATGAGGGTACTTTCTAACCTCTTCGCACAATCTCACGTCTATGTAGGCCTCCATTGTCTCTGTAGATTGCATGTGTTCCGGTCTGTTCTGTTTATGCAGTTTTTCTTTGACTACCCTGTGAATCGACGCCCCCAGGGCACGGTTGCCACCTTGTGGATAAACTAATTACTACAGCACGTGAACTATACTTTGGGCTATACTCTGACCCAGTCGCCTTGCCATAACAATTTGTCCCTTGTCAAAGTCTTTCAGATCTTTATTCCTGCCCGTTTTTCCTGCATCCAACACGTAGATTACGAGAACTGATTGTTTACCATCTAAACTACCCAGACCTTAATATGTGGCCTTGTTAGGAGATGATCAACGATATTCGCTTCACCTGTGACTGGTCATAATGTTTTGGCTCAACAGTGTGTATATATATATATATATATATATATATATATATAGTATTATATGTTATTATATCAATAGGCCACTTTACTCTATAGATCATCATCAGTCATTTAAAAAAACCCATACTCGTTCACTACTAATGCATACATTATAATTCATTAAGAACAATTAACAGATAAACAATATAACTTACTGAAATACCTGCGCCTGGTCTGACATCATGCATTTGCAATGCAAACAGTCATCTTTTGTTTTGCCTTTTTCAAGCATGCAGTCGTAGTGTTGAGATGTAAAGTAATGACTGCGGTACAAAGACGCTGGTGGGGTGGAGGATGACAGAGAGGCTTCTAACATGCTGTGCTCCATAAGTACCAGTCACTGCAGAGAATGGATCCTTGTGCCAGACCGTTTGTCTGTATTTATGTCATACCAAGCTGAGACAGAGACACAGAAAATGCATTATAGGGCGTTGCCATTGTGTCACTCATGCACTTAGATAACAGAAGTGAAGTGCTTTTCATCACAACAGAGGCTTTTTAAAACACCTCCATCCTTCAGAATAATTTCTAAAATTATTATTTTTTTTTTTTTTCAAAGGGAAATTTTATTGCAGATGTTGCTGCAGTTCACAGTTGTTTCACTGGCATATCAACTTTTTTCTCTGATGTCTCTCCAATAGTTTCTTAGAAACCGAGACAATCATTAACATAGTAAGAGCAGAGAAATAAAATGAATGTGAACAGCATAGCTCAGATAATTTGGTCTGGGAAGAAGTTAATAGGAAATGTTTGAGTTCATAATATTGAAACCCAACTTTTCATTGGAGACTGTTATCTTGGCAAATCTTAGCACAGTTTTAGATACTGTTGATATTTCTTCTAAAACCTTACCTATAGAGTCATTGTCTGTAAATCAATGGAGACAGATTGAAAATACAGTTTTTAGATCACTTTGAGCTAAAATGGAAACAAAAATGTTACAATGGCTGCCAGATTTGATTGCTAATGTTATTGATATGTAATCTCAACAATTTTGGAGATTTTACAATATGTGATAGCCGCTTTCGAAATTTGTGAAGCTTTAAAACCTTTGTGAATATTTTGTTTTAAATCAGTGGTTCAAAATATGTATCAAACATACAAAGTCACATGACTTTAGTAAACGAGGCTTCATTGCGTCATATCTGTGCTGATGCATTTTTAAAAATTTTAATAGTTTGCAGATAGGATGAACTCAATTAAACCATTAACCACTCTCTATATGGTTTTTACTTCATCTTGGATGAGCTATATAATTTAAACCATTTTAATTACAAATTTGTATAATAAAAAAGCAAAAGTAGCAGTTAAATGTCTCTTATTGGTCTAATTAGGTATTTTTTAAGAGCTTCAAAACAGTGAATCATTTTGCGAAGCAATTAGTTCAGTTGATACCGAGTTTCCAAGAGCTCAGTTCGTCCCATCACTAATGACTATGGCCCTGTCCCACTTGCGGTCTTTTGGTCTTTCATTAGCCACTGCATGCGCATTTCTGTTAAGTCCACAAGACCATACAGTGTCCCATTTGTCATTTTAGGTTTCAGAAGGGTGCTCTTGGCCTCTGAGCCCGCAAGCTCCGTGGCAGACTTCTACCCGGCAGTCAAAGGCCCGGTCCCAAATGGCACCCTAAACCCTCACGGAACAGTAGTCCACACTTTCATGACGTAATGCCGCTTTGACTGCCGGGTAAAGTCCTCTGCGTATAGCTCGCAGACTTGCGGGCTCAGCTGAAGTGCGCATCAAGAGTGCGAGCACCCTTCTGAAACCTAAAATGATGAATGGGACACCCTACGGTCTCGTGGACTTAACGGACATGAGCACGCGGCAGCCATTGTAAGTCCACAAGACTGAAAGTGCATAGAAGTGTGCCATTTGGGATTCAGCCAAAGTGGCATTACGTCACGAAAGTGTGGACTCGGGGGAAGATTGCGAGGGTTTCCATCTGGGACAATGGCCTATTCCTACAAAGAAAATGGCTGCCTGGCGGCATTACCAAGATGGCCGACGAGTGAACTGATTTGCCTTAAAGGAACTGTTGTTTTGCTGGAGATGACGAGTGTAATTTAGGCAAGGCACAATCTTGTCTAAATTACAATCTGTGTGCAAGCAGTTTATTAAGAACTTAAAAATCAACAAACAAAACCAAAATACTAGGAAACACAAGGATCCATTCACTGTAAGAAGCACATGAACGAAACCAGACCAGACGAAACACAAAGGAAACACAAGGGGAAACAAACTAATAAGCAACAGCTAAGAACAATCAGGGGCCGTTTCTCAATATGCGTTCTTAAGCGATATTGCATCCTTGTGTTCTCGTAATACGTCATCATCAACTGCCCAAGTTCCAGTACTCAAGAACACAAGTACAGAGGACGCATGGTTCTTGATATCGAGGATGCATCGAATGCAAACTTGAGAGAAGCAAATTATTAGAATTATTAGAAGATGCTGCGGGCGGATGACATACTGTAGCCTGTAAGCTGTAATTTTCATTCAAGAGATTCCCGCAAATACGTGACGGCTCGTGAAAGTAACCATTTGTCCATTTGTTTTGCTTAATTTTAATAAAGTGATAAAAGACCTGAAGAAAGCCTGCAGTATTTTTATTGGCATATTAAAAAGAATCTTAACATTGACAAAGCTTAGGTAACATTAAACATAGATACTCATTTCCACAAATACGTGCAGTAAAATAAAATGATATAAAATAATATGAAAATAATGTCCATAATAATATGAAATAAATGTTTCAATAGGTAAGGACATTTGTTTTTGATGTTATGTTGTATTTATTGTGCATTGGCCGCTACGTATAGTATGCTGAGACGGTCAGTTGAGTAACAAGATCACAGCACATCTCAATTCTCACAAGGATGCGTTCTGTATCCTCGCGTCCATAAGAGTTTGTTCTTTTAAGGCAGCCTGGCGAGACAGGTCTCCACAAGAATGCAAGCCTGTTCTTTGTGTTCTTGGAATTGAGAAACAGCCAGGTTTCACTTAGGGCAGAGATGGGAAAACTCGGTCCTGGACGGCCACAGTTTAGCTCAAACCCTTATAAAACTCACCTGACTATAGCCTTCTTGTATTCCTAAAGACATTGATCAGCTGGTTCAGGTGTGTTTAATTAGGGTTGGAGCAAAACTCTGCAGGACAGTGGCCCTCCAGGACCGAGTTTGCCCATCCCTGACTTAGAGGAAACAGGAACTAGACAAAACTACAAACTAAAAGTCCACATTTCATTATTTTCTGAAACAAACTGTCTTCTTTACTTTTAGAATTTGATTTCTGTATGTGTTCATGGACATAGAACACAATATCCTGTTTTATGTCCACCCTCACAGCATATGAGTTCATTCTTCCCGCCCCCATGCAATTATTACTCTACGTCAATCAGCGGTGACGTACATCAATTAATCTTTAAATTATATAGATTACATTACACAATTGAACCTGTCCATTATCTCCCAGGAATAAAGATCAGGGGAAATGCGTCACTGCTGGTAGTCTATGAGTAGACACAGACCCTCCCTGAGCTGACACACAGCCAGGAATCTATTCAGCCATCTGGACAGTTTATATGTACAATTACTTGTGTCATATATTAGTTTGCACCAGTGACCAGATCTGTCAGATTAAATGTAATTAGTTTCCATATTGGCTGCATAACACCATTGCTTGCTTAGCACTAAGGATCTGAAGAAACCCCTAACCCCAAGTATCAAACTTTGTTGAATAGCTCATCCCAAACCAACCAGGCTCTTAACCTACTTCCTTAATTTCTAGCTAAAAATGAGTATCATAATAATTAAATATTTGCTTGGTTATCACAAAAGCTCTCTCTATTTTGTTGTAGATCATTAGATCGATATTCTGCCTCAGAAACCTGAACTAAATAAATTTTGTGAGGTACCTTCGAACACAAACGTTGCCTAAGAAGCCACTGGCTTATAAGGCAGCGAGGCAACGAGTCAGCTGCCTATAAGCTTTGGTCTTTTAATTGATTTGAGCTAAATCGCCCACATTAATGATACCAAAATAGGCAAGAACCACTCTGATTTTCTTCAGCAAGTGTAAAAATTATTTGGGGAAGCTTGACAAAGACGTGTAGTTTCATTGTGGCTTAGATAGGGTCCTAAACTATTTGTGCTGTTCAACAAGTCAAGTGACAAGCTCTATGATTGAAAAAAAATGGATGCATTCATTTTACTATACATATAAAGGTGCGATCACATTTACTACTGTTCTGCGAACTTTCCTTGGCAAAATCCAGTCATTTCAATAGAAATCAATGCAAGCACATTTTACCAATTCCAAACCAAATCAATCTAAATAACTACTATTAATCATTTATAAGTGGTATGTAATTGTTAAAGGGTTAGTTCACCCAAAAATGAAAATAATGTCATTAATTACTCACCCTCATGCCGTTCCACACCCGTAAGACCTTCGTTAATCTTCGGAACACAAATTAAGATATTTTTGATGAAATCCGATGGCTCAGTGAGGCCTCCATAGCCAGCAATGACATTTCCTCTCTCAAGATTCATTACTGTACTAAAAACATATTTAAATCAGTTCATGTGAGTACAGTGGTTCAATATTAATATTATAAAGCAACGAGAATATAAAAACAAAATAACGACTTATATAGTGATGGACGATTTCAAAACACTGCTTCCGGAAGCTTTGGAGCATTATGAATCAGCGTGTCGAATCATGATTCGGATCGCGTGTCAAACTGCCAAACTGCTGCAACCACGTGACTTTGGCGCTCCAAACCGCTGATTCGACACGCTGATTCATTTTACTCACACTAAAAAGTCATTATTAAATACCCAAAATTATTAAATGCCCATGATGAGGATGCAATGTTACAGAAATTGCAAAATAAAGGTATGTGTGACCATTGGACAAGAAATGATCAATGAGACAGCAGGGCCACAAAAAACAGGTTGAGAAGAAAAGATATTATCTGTAAAGACTTTAAGAGTTAAGGTGAAGAATTAGGTGAGAAACCATCAGGAAGCCTTTAGTCTCCAGTGCCACCATTTTTCAGAACTGCAACCTACTTGGAGTCTCCAGAAGAACAAGATGTCAGGTTCTCAGAGACTATGCTAAGGTAAAAAATCATGAAACATGACCCCCACTTAATAATTATCACAAGCTGAAGTGTTGTGAAATACATGAAGATTTTTTTCTCCCTGAAAGGTCCGTCTTGCTCATTGTTAGTAAAAGCTCACACCAAAGCTGGTACCTCAATAGTCACTCTCAACCTATCTGTCCACAAAACTTTCTTCATGTATTTCACAACACTTCAGCTTGTGATTCTTATTAAGTGGGGGTCATTGTTAAGGATTCTTTATCTTAACAAAGTCACTGAGAACCTGACATCTTGTACTTCTGGAGATTCCATAGGTTGCAGTTCTGGAAAATGGTGGCACTGGAAACTAAGAATTAAGGCAAAGAAGAAAGTGTGAAACCACCAGAAACTCTTTTGCAGTTAACATGTGTGGGTTTTTTTTTGGTTTTTTTTGTTTGTTAGTTTTACCTCTAAAAGAAAATCTGCTTAATAATTATTCACATCTGAATATAAGGTGTTTTTCACTACCAGCCCCGTTATCAATTATATATCACTTATAAATGATTATATACAAAATGAATAGTAGTTATTTAGATTGATGTGGTTTGGAATTGGTCAAATGTGCTTGGAAAAAAATATGATCAGAATATTGACTTTCATAATAATTGCAACGGTTTCAAGTTGGTCATGCAGATTTGCAGTGCTGTCCAATAGAAAGCTGCTTGGTTTGAAAGTGTCTGAGCTGTGCTGCATACATCGCTACATTTTTAACAATAGACAACAGACTTTTTTTGTAAAATTTTGCTTATGTACCTTAAGTCTTCCAAGCAGAATGAATATACTAATGTGAGGGCTGGCACTGAACTTGTTTTTTTCTCCAAATCTGCTACAGATTTTGGCTTTGGAAACTTCTTCCGTCCTGGGGAACCTCTGACCACTTGGTGTGGAAGCCCTCCGTATGCGGCTCCAGAGGTGTTTGAGGGTCAACAGTATGAGGGTCCGCAACTGGACATCTGGGTAAGAGCTTGGCAGTAGATTGACTGTATCAGATGGAAATACTATAGTAATTTGATATATATCATAGTACTGGTATAGGATTGAGTACCATATTCATGTACCATGTTATTTACATGGTTACAGTATAATCATGTAAAGCCCCTACTGGGAAAAAAAGCTAAAACCAGCCTAAGCTGGTTGTCTGGTCTTAGCTGGTTTAAGATGGATGTAGCTGGTGTAAAGCTGGTTTTAGCTGGTTGGTCATCTACCAACCTGACCATCTAAAGAAGTGGTCAAAACCCCTCAAAACCAGCCTGCTAAGCTAGTTATGACCAGGCTGGAAGCTTAGGCTGTTTTGTTTGTTTGTTTGTTTTCAGCAGCAATATATACTATATAGCAAATCTCAACTGCTTTATTGCTTGTATTGCAGCAAAATGTAAATTATATTATCTCCCAGCCCTAATCTGCTGAATTTGACTTATAGGGCATGAAAATATTAAGATATTATAAACACTGACATCATGACTTTCTCTAAAGCTACTTTGTGGTGTGTATTAATAAAATCACTATAAAAAATTTTGATTTAACTTGACATGGTTCTACAAAAAATAGCATGGAATTATCATGATACATATCCACAAAACCATGGTATTACCTAATAGCATATTCAAAAAAGCTTGGTAATACCATAGTAGGGAGCAACTAATATGTAGACAGCTGACGAAATTCTTTCCATTTGTTGATTTGTGTTCTCTCAGTCAGTACAGAGTATTGCGTCAGCAACTAACGGTAATTTAATTGATTGAAAACATAATTATTATTTCCTGTATTGTGTGTGGGTGGTCTTTTGTGCTAGTTCCTAGGCAGAGATTTATGTTTATTTATTGATTTTCTGTGTATGTGTGTGTCATGCAGAGTATGGGGGTGGTTTTGTACGTGTTAGTGTGTGGCACTCTTCCATTTGACGGCCCTAGCCTTCCTGTCCTCAGACAGAGGGTCCTGGAGGGTCGTTTCCGCATCCCCTACTTCATGAGTGAGGGTGAGGAAGTCACAGTAACACAATCATATGACTGTTTATGCATGTATGAGTTGGCATGGATACAGTAGGTATTTATTATTAACCACCCCAATATCTATATTATCTGGAATCAGTACTGAAAAACAGTGTTGGGGGTTACAAGCTACGTAATTAGTACATTGTTGTTTACACCACAAGATAAAGTTTCAGAGGGTGGCAACGTCTCTTTTGAGCTCATTGTATTCGATATATACTGTTTCAGACTGTGAGCACCTGATCAGGAAGATGTTGGTTCTAGATCCAGCCAGGCGTTTGTCCCTGAGTCAGATCAAAGAACATCGCTGGATGGTGCAGGAGGTCCCGTCCCAGCGGCCTGTGCTCTACAGACAGGGTTTGCTCTGCGAGAGCAAATCAGGCTTGGGTGAGCACAGTGAGCAAGTGCTCCGACTCATGCACAGCCTGGGCATCGACCAGCAGAAGACTATTGAGGTCAGTTGATCAGCTTTCACTTGGCCGGGGTTTGGAATGTGTTCCTGTGCAATGCCTGAGTTTAAACTGCTTTTGAATTAAAGTTGTTAAGAACCGTAATTAAAATTTAAATTGAAAATGTAATTCTAGTGCTGTCAAACTGATTAATCGTGAATAATCGTATCTAACATAAAAGTTTGTAAATATATATGTATATGTGTATATATATACTGTATATATATGTATATATATTTTTTTTTTAATTATAAATATTTTATATATATATTTAAAAAAGGTTTGTGTGTGTGTGTGTATATATATATATACACACAAACTTTTTTTAAATATATATATAAAATATTTATAATTAAAAAAAAAAAATAAATATATATATATATATATATATATAATATATTCAAATTTTTATGTTAGATGCGAGTAATTGGTTTGACAGCACTATTAAATAAAAAAAAATCTAATTGAATTGGAATGAAATTCAAAGAATTTTCATGTGCAAATCATATGGGCTATATTCAGAAACTTTAAATGATGTTTGAAATAGCCAGCTACAGAAATTTGTTTATTACAGTATTTAATTTATATACATTTCATTATATTTAATAAAATAAATCTCTCATTTTATGAGCCATTATAGAAGATCACTCATTTCCCAAAATTCTCTGATTTGCTCAGTATATTCTTTGATCATTAGATTAAAATGTAAATTTTAGTATTTATTTTTATTAAATTTATGAAGACATTTAGCTGGTGCTGCATGTCAAAATTAAATTTTAATTGTTATTTTTTACTGTATTTATTTACACATTTTTGTGAAAAAAAAAAAAAAATTGTACATAAACATGCATAATTAATCAAAAACAATGATATTATTCTTTGTTTTGCCACAAAACTTGTGCTTAATTAAATTTTTGTAATTCCAATTCAAATTCCTATGGGTGAGGCCAGTTTAATTCAATCCACAATCCTGAGCCAATTCTTCAATTCTGAACTCTAGTAGTGTTTTTTATCATTTATTTTTTTCCTTTCTAAAAATAAATTCACCTCTGAATTGCAAATTTGATTTCTCCAAAGAAGAGCCTTTCAGAATATTTTCAAACCATACTGATAGAAATGTGACATTTCCAGTGTTCTTATTCCATGTCTGTCTTGCTCTTCAAAAACTCTTGCCTTTCCTGTCACAGTCTCTCCAGAACAAAAGCTATAACCACTTTGCTGCTATCTACTACCTGCTTGTGGAGCGGTTGAAAGCGCATCGCAGCAGTTTCCCTGTGGAACAGCGTTTGCACGCCAGCCAGCGCCGCCCTAGCACCGTCGCAGAGCAGACTGTTGTCAAGGTAACCCCATCTGTGAAGTCTTCCCAGACATATTGAAATGGCGTTGGTATAAAAATGTAAATATTGGAATCATGAGAAACAAAATCTGTAATCCAGCCATCCTTCTTTCAGTTTAACCTCTGTGACCGTAAACCACAGAAACAAGCTTTTAAGGTTTAATGCGTCGCTTGTAAATGCTGAGACCTTTAAGGATCCTTTTTATGGATTCATCAACATATTCATTCAGTATTAGATGGTAATACCATAGTACTTTGACATACAAAGTCTAAGACTACTTTGAAAAGTACATCTCCGTGTAACAAAGGCACAACCATGACAGTAACAATACCGTGATATTTATTGGTATTTTACAGACCATGGTGGTTCCCTCCCAAGCATGCGTCCCTCCGCAGGCAGCACGTCACCTGCGTTCACCTGTTCTGCTGCAGTCCACCACAGACACATTTACCTTCCCACAAACCCCTGCTTCCCCAGATCAGACGCTCATGGAGGAAGACGTGGCCACTCCCAAGGTCAGTTATGTTTCAACTGAAGTAAGGACCAAATCAAAGAGTGAAAAAAGGTTATTAAATGGATTCTTCTTGCACAGAGAGAAATCTCTCATCCTCCTTTCGAGCTTGAGGCTATATTTCGTAAGCTCTGCCTGCTTGTTTTAAATAGCAGCGTTACTCATTGGCGCTGCTGTATGACGGCAATAAGAGCTTTTGTCTGCAGCGTGTGAAGTTCTTCTGCCTGCGTGTCAGCCTGATCTCTTCCTCATTACTCACCCGCAGTATCTGAGCAGCATTTCAGCCTCTTAAAATAACACCTGCGTATATATATTAAATAATAAAAAACGCTCTTTATGATTTCAGCGGCTGGTGTCACCACTGGGGCTTTGCGTCAGTGTAGGTATCTCAAGCACTCGTTGTTACTCATTCATAAATGAATGACTCAGACACAGGCAAGGGAATTTTATGATATCTGGGACTAGGCGATATGACAGTATGCACTTCGTGACACCTGGAATATGTCAACCGGCAGAGATTTTGCTGTACCATTTATACCGTGGTAGCAGGGCTGGGCAGTATGACAATATACATTGTGGCAGCAACTTTGCTATATTGCTTATGTTGCGGTATGTAAATATATTTGTGTAGCACAGTACAACTTCAAGTTATTGACACTTTAGGGCGTGTTCACACTTGGTTTGGTTTAGTTTGGTTCGATTAAAACGAACTCTGGTGTGATTGCTCTGTTAGTGCGGTTCATGTGAATAAGTGTGAACGCTACCATCCCAACCCTAGTGCACACCAAACAAGCGGATCAAGACCGCTGAAAAGGTGAGTCTCAGTCCGCTTACAAATGAACTCTGGTGCGGTTCGACTGAAATATGAATGCAACACTGACCAAAGACATCTGAAACAAAAACAGGATGTGATGTCACAAGATGCGACTAAAAAGGACAGAATGCTCAAGCATACCTGGTTTTTCTTGTCATAAGAGCTACGTTGCCCAGTACTGTTCGGTACAGGCGTCGAAAATGCCGTCTCCTTGTAGCAGATCTTTGTTTGCGTGCAACGAAAGAATTCCTGTCACTTGTTTTCGACTCCTTTACCCATTTCATAAGCTCTTTGTGAGTTCTCATCTGGTGAAAATGTACAGACATACAATGAGCGCATTTAGCACAGAGCACAGCATTGTTTTGAATGTTTGGTAAGTTCCATCGCAAATCATACATCATAAAATGACAGTGTGAACAGTAAGCAAACCAGGAAATGTATTTTCTTTTTTGGCCCGGCCCAAAAGAACCAAGAGAACCAAACTAGTGAACACCCTTAGAGTGATAAAGAAACATACATGAATGAGAAAATAAAGAGCTGGATGTGCATGACGTTATTATGTGCAATAAGCAGTGAAAAAAGAACGGTGTTTGTCAGTATATTTGATACGTGCATGAGGTCTTAAAGTGACAGCAGCCTAATATACCTGTTGCTGTCTGTCATTAATCAAAGAACAAAAGACCTGAAAATCACTCACTGCTCTTGACTGAATAACTTTTGTATCTTTAATAAGAATCAATTTATATTTCATTTCTACAGTGAAGACTACCTAGCATTTTATTTTTACATTTGATCATTCAATTTCTGTAGTATTTTTTACTACAGGTTAAAGGTGCAATATGTAAGAGTTTTGCAGTAAAATATCCAAAAACCACTAGGCCAGCGTTATATATTTTGTTCACTTGAGTACTTACAATATTCCAAATGTTTCCAACTATTTGTAAATCGTGAGAAAATTGCAATTTTAACCAAGGCTCCGGGACGTGTGAGGAGTCGCCTGTCAATTGCGTCATACCCGCGTTACCCTCGGTTTCTGGTTTTATTTTGTAGAAACCATGGAAACACCAAAGACGCTTTAATATATTACATGTTTTAATAGACAAGGGAACAACTGTTTTGATATATTTATAGACAGAAAACTAATTATTGTTATATAGCTCAACACGTTTAGTCTTATTGTTTAAATCTAATTTTCTTGATTTTTTGCGAGTACCATGCTTTACTATGCCTCAGAGAAAAACACTATTTTGTGAAGTAGCTAACATAGCATAATCAGATGCAGCTTTATTTTTTAGTAGCAGTAATACAGAATTTTCTCCATCATACCATACGTTTTAAAATTAATTGCATGTCATTTATCAACACAAGCCATCCAGCATTTAATATGATATTCTAAAATCGATGCCCATCTTACTGCAGTGTGCAAGAAGTGTCTCACAGCAGCCACCGAGCGAACGCACAGAGTAACGTTATAACATCATTTTCAACACACTCAAATGTATCTAATATGATAAACAGAGCTGTGTTACCTCATACTCATGACCGGAAAAGCAGAAGCGGCGCCGGCGACTGTGGCATAATAAAAGTTCTGCTGCTCGTGAGGCGTGTGTTGCGCAATCGCTCCAGCGGCCTCGTTCAGCTCCGAACACTCGGTCCTGCTCTGCTTCATACTTCAACGTTAATAATCACAACCATGAACATGATTTCTATCCCAATTGTTTTCCACCGGCTGTGATGTGAAGACCACATGTCCCAAGATTCCGCGCTCAAACTTGACATCATCAAGCTACGTCTTAGTTTTGAATAGGCCTCTAGCGACCTCTAGCGGACAGAAAATTTTACATATTGCACCTTTAAATAAACTTAATGTATCTTTGTTCTGTTGTATTTGTCCTATTGTTTGCTTCTTTGTAGTTATTTTAAATAACAAAAATAAAATGAAGTAACAAAAATAACTATATCATGATGTATATAGTTATCGTGAAATTAATTTTTCTCATATCGATAAATAAGATTTTGGTCATACCGTCCACAGCTACTTCATAGATTGCCTGGCTATCTTTACACTTGGGTGCATTGGAGAAATGTGAAAATATAGAGAGGGATGTGTCCAGAACAATTCAAGACAAGAAACAACATGTCATTTAAAGGGTATTATTAAAGACCAAATGAAATGAATGTTGAGTTTTGTCTTGTAGCTTTAAGGGTCACCTATGTACTGTGTTTTAGTAGACTGCTAAAAGTTTACAAAATTAACTTTTATATACATATATATACATATGCAGATATGTTTAAAATTCACTTTCTCTTCCGGGAAAAAGAACCAACATTTTTTGAACCATGTTGCACGTTTTGTCCAATAAAATGCTCTCTAGAAAGAGAATGCCCCTCTCCCTGATATAACCTGACACAGAGTATTGTTATAATGATTTAAAATATAAACCATTTTTCAATACATTTCCAGCAAAAATAACTTACGTAATCATACCATGATAAAAGAGTTTGATCATACTGCCAACCCTTATTGATCATGGGGAAACAGACTGCTTCTCAGCTGCACATCCCTCTATTTGCAGCCTGCTGTTACACAACACCACAGCCCTGTCTTTGTTAATGCCCCTGATGTGCCAGTGATGGGCCACCCATGTGATCAGTGCTGGGTGCTCACTCCACTCATGAGAAGCGTGACTACAACATTTGTCACCTTGGCTGTCGCAAGGCAATCTCCATAGCTACTGTTCCTTTAATTGACGTGCAGCGTTGACTCATCCTGTGGGGACTCTGCCATATACATACCAATTTGGCCTCCAAAAGGTCTTTTTCTTTTTGCTCCTGTACCTCAACCAGTGCTTGCAATGCCAAGGTCAAGAGTTTAATTCCCAGGGAACAAACACACTTATAAAAGTAGTCCTTGAATGGACTGCGAGTTGTAGTTAAAGTGAATGCCAAATGAATAGATGTAAATGTTTGTTTATGAAGAAGAGAACGCGTGATAAGTCATTCATTTAGCCTCGGCACCTGTGGAGCTGAACAGATGGCAATCTAGGGATCTCTTCAAACATGTTGAGGTCACACTCTCACAAACTTATTTCAACTGGCTTATTGTAATTCAGGAAAGCTGCTGGTTGCCTGTGGGCATTTGACAGCAGCATTACATAATTTTGAAAAAATGAAACACAGACATGGAGCTTCAAACATAATCTAACACAGGGTTTACAAAAGAGGTGTAACATGCATTTTGGTCCTATGTCGTACAGTGAGAAATGTTCAAAAACGGCTGTTGTCACGGTCTTGCGACCAAAGATAGCCTGCGATACTTTTCTAAGAGTGAAAATTTTGCATGATCATCTCACAGTGTGTTTGCTGCTAGGTCCAATAAAAATGCAACATGAAATGGCATATTGATCAACGCGACATGGCGCTAAAACATAAAACTACTTACCTCAAGGTCCATTTGCAAAATTGGCATGCCAAGTTGGCCTCTTTTCCCTAGCCATGACCTCATCCATAATTTCCTCTTTCGCTTCCTCATCTTTTTGTCAGCGCACATAATAACCACAATTGCCAAAGTGTGATTCACTAGCGAATGCTGATGACGTTTTATTCTTCTATACTAACTTGTGTCGTAGCGTATACGATTCAATAGGTGTCATCATTTTACAGTCTACTTACATTTCGTACCCAAGTTTATTAGATCCATGTCATACAGTGTGATTTGTAATGATCTTATATGATTTCTGAAATCGCACAGTCTGTAGCAGGCATAAGGGGTTCGGCTTACAAAAAATGGAAACCCTTGGTCTAAGAGGATCAGTGTTATGAGCAAAAGAGGAGGTAGAATAGAATAACTGATGTCTATCTGCTCTACAAATATATGGTAATTGTTGATATTTAAGGAAATAAAGAATATTAGACTGATTTTAAGTGATACCGGCCAGTGATAGAAATACACTTTTTAGAGGCCAAGCACTGAAGGTGCGCAGTCCACAGAACTGCTTACAGGAAAGTTATGAAATTTGGCACACTGATAGAGGAGAGTCTGACCTTTAACCACAGCAATTTTGGAGTTTCTAACTCAATCCCTCTAGCGCCACCAACTGTCCAAATTTTCACTAATGTTTGCGCTAATAACCTTTGAACCGTAAGGGCTAGAAGCAAAATTATTTTTTCCTCTGATTCCTTCGCTCAATTCTGTTGCACCCTATGTCGTAATTTTCCATCATGAAAATTTATCCACCATTTTGAATTTTCTGAAAAACCTTCTTTTTCGAACTCATTTTGTACGATTTTCACCAAAATTGGCTCAGATCATCTTAACACTGCAACACTTCACCAAATTGAAACCAAACTTTGTATGTGTCATTGTCTGCTCTGAAAACGAAGTGTGTTCAGGCGCATTGTTGGCACGTTACTATTTTGATGCCACTGAAATAGACTGCGCCTTTGACCAACTGAAACCTGGTCAAAAGTCAATTGCGCAATATTTGTTTTGTTATTTAAAGAGCGTGTTAGTAATATGCGCCTATAAATGCTTTGGTGGAATCCGGTTTTTCCCGTAGATGGCCTGCTCGCGCGCTTTAACCTCACGCAGGAGCAGATCCGTTTCCTCACTAGAGAACCATTTAGTTTTTCTGCTTGCAAATTCTACCATGTAAATAGCGAATCCGCCATGGCGCGAGCGCAACTGGCTTTTAAAGGGAATGGGAGATGAGACTCTGATTGGTTTATTCCAAGTTACGCCCAAAACACACCCATTACTCATAAGAGAATAGGGACAACCCTTTTAGACCATGTGCCGGGTGCGCCGACCATTTTTCCCATCCTTAAACTAGCAAAAGTGGATTCGGACACACCCTAAGCGCACTTGTGCCATGCGCTTTAGACTATTTGCTTAGATCGTTAAAATAAGGCCCAATGACACTGGATGAAAATTAATAATGTTGTTTCAAAGCTGTATTCTGTTATGTCTTCCATAGAACACAAAAGTAGACTTTTGAATCGCACCACAGGAGCTTAAATGATTTTAGTTTTAAGAACACCTTTTGAGGGGACTAAATTAGCTCCTACTTCAGAGTAGTGTCTAACCCAGCACAATGGGAATTACCAGTGATGTAAGTGTACGTTGATTGGCCGAATGCAGGCCATACGACTGTGTAAACACAGTCTTTAGGAACCATATGGTAGCTTTGTGTGAAAAAAATAACTGAAATTTGAAGTTGAGATGTAATGGAAGTAGCAACAGATCTTTTCTTCTGTATTGTGACATGCATCCAAATGAAATGGATTATCGAAAAATAAGTAAATGTAGGATGGGGACTTGATTGGATAGAGGCAGATGTGAATGTGACCTTGCAGTTGATTGTAAGAAAGGGACGGGGTTTATGCAGACAAAAATACATTGGAGTAGTCCTGTATGCATCACTAGAGAGAAGTCTGTCGTTTCAGTGGAAGATTATGACATTTTGGAAGGTCAAAAAAATGGAACCAATTTCCATTTCAGTCAACTTTAAATTGTTATTCACAGATCTTATTAATCTTCACTTTATATTAATTTCAAAGCATTCTTGTTTGCCTCTTGGAGAGCAGCTAGTAGTCACATCTATTGCGTTTCAGCTTTGATTTCAGTTGTCAGATCTGAAAACAGCAAAGTGAAAATGTCCTAAAGAGTGCTGAGCTGTTTCAGCCCAAAATAGTTTTGCCCACGGTGTGTGTATTTATATCTCAGGTGGATGGCTGCTTACTGGACCCACTCCCTCCAGTCGTTGTCCGCAAAGTCAGCGGCTCGCTGCCTAGCAACGTCATGGAGACGTCCATTGATGAGGGCATTGAGGCAGAGGAGGAGCACGCTGTGCCCCTTGCCGCCTTTCATACAGCTCGCTTCAGTCAGCGCCGGCATACACTGTCTGAGGTCACCAACCAACCTGCTGTGCTGCCCATCACAGGTTAGTACTGCATTTTGTACCGTATGTTGAGGTAACGCAATAATAGTCTAGACACATATATATTGATATAGTGTCTTAAAGATATATATTACTGTTCAAATGTTTGGGGTCTGTTTTTATCTTTTGCTCACCAAGACTTTATTTGATCAAAAATACAGTAAAAATAACTGTTTTTAAATTGTAATTATACATGAGAACGCAGAGTTGAATTTTCAGTGTCACATAATCCTTTAGAAACCACTCTAATATTCTGATTTGGTGTTCAAGAAACATCTCTTATTATCATTATTAATACGTTTTTGTATGAAAATTAGAAAATCCAATAGAACAGCATTTTCTTATTTGAAATGTAATTATTTTGTAACAATATAAAAGTCTTTATCACTTTTGATTAATTTAATGCATCTTAGTTTGTGGAATAAACTAACAGGTATTAATACACTCAACATATAAAACCATTCAAATAAACAGTATTAAATTATGCACCGATACTAAATTTCTCCACCAATAACGATAGCAGATTATTCATAATGATATCTGCCAATACCGATACCAATAGTTTGATTTTCTTAAGGAAAAAATTGTATTAGTGGAAGAAAAGACTCACACTCTGCGCTGCCGCTTGAACTGAGGCTCTACAGCGATCTGTCACATCACATTTAAGAGCATCAAACGGCATTTATTTTTTGAATTTTATGATGAAATGGCCAGAATTTGAAAGCTGAGACTTTGTTTCTCATCAGAAGTAACAAAGCACAAAGCTCATAATAATGTTTGGTGTAGGGAACAACCGTGGTTTTGGCAACCCTGGCTTGAACTACGGGGTGATTCATAGGGTCAAATAGAGCCTGCTTTAATGTCACTGTTTTTTAATGTTAATGCGTTATTGTCACGTTAACTTGCCCTAAATTCAACACAAGAGATTTTCATCACACACAGTATGTTGCAGACTGACACATTTTTTCGGCCCCCTTTTGATTGACAGGATATAATCGGCCCTGGTCATCGGCTGCCAAAAGTGAAAATAATTGCATTTATCGGCTGATAATTATTGGCATAATTGATGATTATTGGCCAATACATTGGTCCATCTCTATATACTCTTTCTGAATTAAACTTAAATTCATTTATTTACACCTACTAGATGGAATAAAAATGAAACGGATTCAAACAGGGTCATCTGCACTCATATCGGTCTCATTTTTTTGAGTTCAGTTTTTAATGTTCAACCTTTTTTGGTAGACATGTCATTTACATCAGTGTTTATTTATAAAGCACATTTACTATACAATGGGAATTCAAAGTGCTTTATATAATAAAGAGTTATAGAGATAAAAAGAAAAAGAAATTAAAGCTTTAATATTGATTAAAACAAAAAGGATAAAGTATAACCAAAGAACAAAATAAAAATGCAGTCTAGTCAGTAAGGTGAAGTGCATATTTAGAGAATTCACAGGTAAACAGATGTGTTTATGTTTATGTCTGGACTGTAATGCGGTCAGTGAGGCTTGGATTATTGTTTTTACATTGTAATGTGAACCATGCATTATGTTGCAGTTCTCTAAGATTTATGTACACTTCAAAGTCAGTTTAACTTCCATTTGAGTCTTGCCAATCATTTTGGACCCTGAATAAGTACTGTTACATCCATATACTTGATTTAACTTCAGTTACTCTCCACAGGTCTGAACCCGTCCCTCGGCAGCATGGACTCAGAGTACAGCATGGGTTCAACACAAAGTGACTTCAGTTTGCCTGAAGAGAATCCAACTCTAAAGGACGCATTAAGCACTACACCTGCCAGCTCCACAGCTCCAGTCTTCCTCGGCATGAAGCCCCCCGAACCCACCCTGCAGCCGCTCAACACAGAGGGGCGGGACGCTCATAATCACTCACTAGTCAGTTTCAGAGAGGGGCGAAGGGCTTCAGACACATCTCTCACACAAGGTCAGGATGACTTGTGTTCTCTTGCGCACATCATTTTTCATTTCGCTTTTCATCCATCACCTTTCTCTCAAACTTTGTATCAAAGAGCGGGCACATTACATTTCTGCTTGCGAAATTACTTTGGACACCAGGACAGCATATATGGGCAACAGGATATATAATATTAATGAAATATAAGGCCAATTAAGTATACTTAAAGAGAGCACACTATTTCTCAACACACTTAAGTACACTTAAGTTAAGTAAACTGTGGTTTTATTTAATATTACCATTTAATATATTTTAAATGTACTAAATCTGCATCTTCATAATTACAAATGTAAAATTAAAAATATATTTAAATACATGACATACATGTTTCAATAGAAATGACATTTTTTACCACAAATGCTTGTACATTCAGCAGTACACTTTAACCATATTTTAATAGAATTATGAAAATACATATAAAGATGTACTAAAGTTCTACTTAAGTGGGTCAAAAAAGCACTCTTAAATTCAGCTAATTGCATTTAATAAAAATGTAAACTATAATACATTTTCATTTAATTGCAATTAACATGCAATTAAGTGTCAGAAAAGATTACATTCAGTTATTACTTGAGTATTCTTTTAAAGCATATTATTTTTGTAATAAGAACTAAAGTATGCAAAAGTGTACTTCTTTTTCACTAGGGCATATAGATTGGGATGACGCAAAAGTGCCAAAACTTCACATGTGATTTTCAGCCAAGAGGTTATTCTGTTACATGTAGACCCTTTATTGGTTAAATGTCTTTTCACTATAGAAATGCACAGGTCAGAATTCACCGAACTTGATCTTTAGTACACAGCAAAAGACAAAAAATCTGCTACTGTATACATTCTTCTATGTGTGTGAATGAAGCACAAAATCTAGCATGCCCACCACTTTACTGTCTGTAGGCATGTATTTGCATGTCATAATCAGTGTTTTGGAACATTTATTGTGAGTGGATAAAATAACCCTCATTCTGACTGATATCTGACCTTCTATGAATAATGACTACTTTTAAAAGCAGAAAATAATCTCAGTGATTCACTTCTGTACTAATTATAGCAGTAGTCAAGTCTATGAGTCAGACCACCCCTGCAGCAGAAATATCTCCACCAGATCATCTGACTCTAAAGTCTGTTGTATTTATTGAACCCATGGTTTAACAGGTTTAGTGGCATTCAGACAGCACCTTCAGAACCTGGCCAGGACCAAGGGCTTCCTGGAGCTGAATAAAGCCCAGATAGTGTTAGGAGATGGTGGAGGCGGCGGTGGCGGCAACCCCACCATCAGTCCACAGGACTATCCATTTAGCCACCAGGTCAGACAGCAATTTGTGCTGTTTTCAGTTTGTTTTACATTTTTAAACATAAGTATTTTGCCTTTGAACTTAAGTGGCAGAATACTGAAAAGTTTTTTGTCTTCATTTTTTATTGTTTGACTTGAAAGATGACAGTTCTCTGTGATTTATGCTGATATAAAACATATTCTTTAATAATTTCAGGGAGAAGGACGCCAATGTCTAAGTGGAAAAGATACGTCAACATTCACTGGAAAAATGCACCCTTATTTGCTATCCAGGAGACAGAGTTTGGAGACACAGTACCTCGCTCAGCGACTGCAGGTGGGTCAATTACATATAAGAGTGTCCGCAATAAACAAAAGGAAAAACTTTTAAAAATCTGGTTTAAATCACATGTGCCAAGCTTTTAGAAATGTAATCTTTGTGTTCATGTTGGTTTCTTATGGTTTTGAAAGACTTTTATACCATTTTCAAGAAAAGTTTAAATTTAATTATTCTAAAAATGTCATGTGGTGTAACCGTCAAGTAAAATGTAATAGCATATTTTCCCTACATTATGAATATATGTGAACATGCATATCTGAATCATCATTAAATTTTTTTTTTTTTTTTTAAATAAACTTTTCAAGATAAAGAGTATTTTTAAGTATTTATTAAGTTTATGGGAAGTTGCACCACATGACATTTTAATGCCTGAACTAACCTTGCCTTGATTCTGCATGTTGGTTAGACCACATGACTTTAGTCATGCAGACAAACATTTTCCAAATATTAAAAAGGAATGAAGCAGTTTTGTTAAAATATTTTTTTCTAATAAATGATAATATAAGATTGTAAAATTACAGGTTTTCTTTTCAAGAATTTCATTCTTTTGAGGGTTTTTTTTTTCTTCATTATTTTTTCAATTATGAAAAAGAAAAAAAAAAACTAATGTCATTCAGTTGTGGGGCTATTGGTTTGCATGTAAACTGTTAAAACTGGTTATTTATATAAACTTGATTTTTAGTTGTAATCAGCATATGCTAATGTAAGCATGTAAGATATGCTGCTGCTGCATTAATAGGCATGGATAAATACCGTAACAGATCTAGACAGGTGGGGCTGGGGAAGGTGGAGGGATTCATAGGAACTCTAATAGCATGCTGCAAGACCAGATTACAGCAAACACTGAACCGGACTATTTAAATGTTGAGCAAGCAATCTCACTGGCTGCAGAATCAGCAAAGGCCAATGTAGCAATGTATTAGCCTGTGCCATCTAGAGTTTCATGACTAAACTAGATGTTTAAAAAAAAAAAAAAAATTATGTTTTTGTTTTGTTTTTTTGTTTTTTTTCAGAGGGCCAGTCAGTTGGCAAGCGGTCTTGGAAGTGGGCAGATGTTTTGTAAAGAGGCTGCACCTCGCACTTTAGAGCAACAACTCCAGGAGCACAGGTGAGGAACAACTGCATTCATAAATGTCCTGAATTTATCCTAAAGAATTTCAATTATGACACGTTTTCATTTGTAATTCTATGTGCAGACTGCAGCAGAAGAGGCTCTATCTCCAGAAGCAGTCTCAGGTACAGGCCTACTTCCACCAGATGCAGCTGGCAGAGGATGGTTACCCCCCTCCCCAGGACTGCAGAGACCCCCAGAACAGCAGCAGTCCCCTGTCCAGCCCTCCCTTCACACGGACCCAAACCCTAACCCCTTTTCTGGAGCCCGGCACCTCGTCCCTGACGTACGGCCCCAAGTCAGCCCGCTTCCCAGACTGGCCTCCACCGCCAGACAATCAAACAAACTACACCCCATCCCTCCCTACAGAGCCCCTGTATGCATGGAGTCCTGCCCAACCGCCTCTCCCTCCGGGCAAAGCAGAGAGCCCCTCGGCACAACCCGCACCTGAAGCCCCTTTCCTGGACTGCGAGGTGATGGAGACCGTAGAGGCCCCACAAGGGTGTGTACTCGTAAACTAAATGTGAAATAAAGCACTCTGAGGCTGGCTCTCAGACACAAGTGTGGTAAAAGCGCCCTCAGGGACGAACAAGATGCCATGGTTTGGGTCACATCTTATAGATGCTACAGATGTGCACTTGATCCTGTGGTAGACCCTTACAGACCTTCATTTTCAGTGTTTGTGAGATGCGCTAGTGTCCTGAAATGTTTTTTTTTTTTTTTTTTTTTTTCCCGGTAAGCACATATGAAATGTAGTGCAGCTACCCTAGAGTTTAAAAATCAGTATTAAAGCAATATTCCTTTTCCTATATAATACTCTAGAGTTCTACGAGTTTCAGTGTTTTTAATAAGTAGTTTGTTTCATCCTTAAATGATCAGTAGCTACTCAAGTTTTCACTATTAGTATTGTGTGATTTTTAAATAATAGATCATTAACAGAAATGTGTAAATATTAGGATGTTTCTAAGGGATAAAAAAGAATTATTAGAAATAGAGTCAACATGAAACACCATTCAGAGCATTATTTCCTAAGTAAAATTATGTAATTGTGAGTGAAACTGGTATTAAACAAGAACAAAATATAGAGCGAGAGCTGAGTACCAGTAAGAGGCCTTTCACACAGAACATGTTTTTGTATTGAAAAATGTGAGACACAAGCAGTGGAATGAAAAAAATGCAAGGTCTTTTTTTTTTTTTTTTTTTTTAAGTTTAAAAGACCTTTTTCTAAATTGAGTGTCATGACGCTGCAAAGGATGCAAGTGCAATGGTCAAAGTCATCCGTCTAACCGGTGATGGAAATGGCAGTGGAAGGCAAAAACGCATACTGTGTGAATGGCCCCTAACAGTTTACAATAAGATTCAAATTGTAAACATTTGTTAATTACATATAAATGAACAAACTATAATTTGCAGCATTTATTAATCTAGGTTAATGTTAATTTAGACATAAATCAGTTGAAAATGTATGATTTATATTCACATAAATTAACATCATGAACAAACATGAATTAACAATACACAAAAGTATATTTACAACATTAACATTAACCAAGATTAATAAATGCTGTAAAATATTGTTACTCACTTGTTAATTCATGATACCTAAAGCAGTAATTAATGGTAACAAATTAAAACATTTCAAGTAGGCTTGCTGCGATAATCGGTGTTAACTTTGTTCAGCTGCAACACCGATTACGTCACTTGCCCATCGCTGCACCGCAATTAGACACTACAAAAAACAGACACTACAATTAAAAACTAAACATGTCCGCTCAATTCAGCGTGAGCAGAACAAGAGTCGCAGCACAGATCAGCAGCAGGAGTCAGATTTCACCTCACTTTGCCCATTTTGCTTCACTCCTGACTGACAAGACGATGGCGGAAGATTTGGTTTCAAAGCAAAATGTAAAAGCGCCTTTTTAAGCGAGTTTGTCATTGTACTGTTTTGTTGTGTTTTTCATTAAGAATAATAATGAACTCACCATTCAAGCAATTGCCGCCCCCGAATTGCCACTAATTCCTATGGAAGCTTAGGAATTAATTGAAAACGCTCGCTCTGCTCTGCGCCAGTGGACACGTACCATTAGCGGAAATTTTCCTTACTGACACATCCCTAATTTCAAGTATTACCACATTGCCTGAACAGCTGTTTGACTGCTGCTTAAAATTAACCAATTAGCATGCATGACCTAGGTGATGTCAGCAGACAAACGTTGTCTTAATGATAAAAGATTACAAAAACAAATCATCTGTGGAATATGTACAGATGCTTGTGCACAATAAGACCAAACAACGTGTTAAAGTAAGTAAGGTTAATTTTGATTTCATGTTGACTTTAAAATTACATTACCTATTTTAGACTCTTCGAAGTGGACTGGAGAAGTAGAAAAGAACAAGGTTACAGTACATGTTTTTTCCGCCAGTATGTTTGCTTTAAGAGCCACTGTAAACATTCAGTCTTGAGATACAAGGATTAAACCAATCAGAATCAACATACAATGATCTCACACAGCGTGCACTACTGCTCAAACTGATTTTTTTTTTTTTTTTAGAAACTTAAGTGTTGTGCCTTTCAATTCTTGTTGTTCCTTTTGAAGAATGTCTGTTTTTAGATTTAATTCTTCAAGTAAAGCTTCCGGTTTGGAAATGCAGTATAAAGTACCCTCTTTTGACAGATACCTTGAACCAAAGTCTCCATTTAGGTTCTATTTTGAAATCCACTATGTGGATTTTTTTGGAACCAGCTACATGAGATAGTTGTCATGGTCCTACAGTATATTAAAAAGTATAGCAATATCTAGAGAAATAGTTCTGATGTTCAAAATATGAGTGTTGGTAGTGAGTGTTGTCATTTTATGCCTTTGAAGGAAAAAGATCTTATCGTGACTATTTAGAATTTGTAGTCAGATTTTTTGACTAGTGTTGATATTAATACTGACATTGAAAAGTGAACTGTTTTGTTATAGTCGTTTTTCAGTGATAAAATGTTTCCCGATATGTAATCACAATATGAATTTTGTTATATTCAGTTGAAAATGCTGAGTTCCTTGCACAAGGGGAAATAAAGGTCACACTCTCCTTGAGTGAAAACATTTGTGCGAGTGACATTTTTGTTCAAACCACGCCTCACATCACACAAACTCAGCTGTGACTATACACAGAGAAAGATAATGGCCTTTCAGTGGTTAAAAGACTTTTCTTTAAGTGATAGTTCTTTAAATTGGTCTTCAAGTCTTCTGAAGAGACACAATCGCTTTATATGATGAACAGTTTTAATTTAGGCATATATACACATTGATCAGCACACAATTTATAGAGCACATCAAACATGGTAAACATGGACTGCATCCGAAAACTGAAAAATGCTGCCTTCGGAAGAGACATTCCAAGGTAGGAAGTTATCAAGGCATATTCGAATCCAAAGTTTGCATCGCTTCCTGTCTCATGAGATACCTTCATCTGTATCCTTCGCTGCCTTTGATATCCCATAATCCTGTGCTTTCCATTCTGTGACAGTTGAGCTAAAAAATAAAGATGGCATCTAAAAGTTGCGGTTGGTGGTCATTTCGTTTAAATGTATGTTTTTGACCATTGAAATTGCTATTGTAGCACTTAAATATTCACTTAGTTGTCACCAAAACTCACGCTATTTTGCTGTAGATCATTAAACCATTGCGCTGCCTCAGAAGTCTGGCTGAAATCAGTTTCTTGAGGTACCTTCATGCGCAAATGCTTATGCTGTCATAAATGCTTATGCTGTCTTATAGGGCAGCAAGGCAACAAGTCAGCTGGCCAAGTTTTCAGATGCAGTCATGGACATTCAAACATACTTTTGCTTGACACCTGAGAACAAACTTCACTGGTTCTTGTGGAAGCTCAAATGCGCTTGCGTGACACTAAAGAACAAACCATATTGGTTCTCGCACTATATTAAAATATCATTTATATCGTAAGAATGAGCCACTTCTAAGTGATCCTTCTACCCGATTCAACATTTTTACTGGACAAATTTATTTCTCTGTTTTATTGTATTTACTTTTGGTGCATTAGAACACAGTGTGGTTTAAAAAAATAAATCCATTTTGATGCCAAAAATGAGTAAATAAAGAGTAAACTTACCTTTTAATCTGTCACAAAGTTACAATTGTCAAGCTCTACAAGAAACGGGATATAAATTACCAACAAAAATAATTCTGTCCCTCAAATGCAACTGAGTAATGCAATTAGAGTTTGAAAATGATTTTATCACTGTTAGAATTTTGGTATAGCTCTTGGGGGACCTTTCCCTCCATATTTTCTGCTTCAATATCCAAAAAATATATATAGCTACACTGCCCGGCCAAAAAAAAAAAAGTCACTGTTTAGATTTAAATAGGCAAAAACTTAAAGGGTTAGTTCACCCAAAAATGAAAATTTTGTCATTAATTACTCACCCTCGTGCCGTTTTACACCCGTAAGACCTTCGTTGATCTTCGGAACACAAATTGAGATATTTTTGTTTAAATCCGATGGCTCCATGAGGCCTACATAGGGAGCAATGACATTTCCTCTCTCAAGGTACTAAAAACATAAATCAGTTCATGTGAGTACAGTGGTTCAATATTAATATTATAAAGCGACGAGAATATTTTTGGTGCGCCAAAAAACAAAATAACGACTTACTTAGTGATGGCCGATTTCAAAACACTGCTTCAGGAAGACTCGGAGCGTAATGAATCAGTGTATCGAATCACGATTCGGATCGCGTGTCAAACCGCCAAACTGCTGAAATCACGTGACTTTGGCGCTCCGAACTGCGGAATCGACACGCTGATTCATTACGCTCCGAATCTTCCTGAAGCAGTGTTTTGAAATCAGCCATCACTAAATAATTCGTTATTTTGTTTTCTTTTGGCGCACCAAAAATATTCTCGTCGCTTTATAATATTAATATTGAACCACTGTACTCACATGAACTGATTTAAATATGTTTTTAGTACCTTTATGGATCTTGAGAGAGGAAATGTCATTGCTCCCTATGTAGGCCTCACGGAGCCATCGGATTTAAACAAAAATATCTCAATTTGCGTTCTGAAGATTAACGAAGGTCTTACGGGTCTGGAACGGCATGAGCGTGAGTAATAAATGACAGAATTTTCATTTTTGGGTGAACTAACCCTTTAAGTCTATGACTGGATCAATATTGCTGTGATTATTATGTTATATGATTAAACATGTTATATGTTTGGGAACAGTTCTTCTAACCCTAATTGATGGAGTGTGTAGCTTTTCATTTCTTAAACAACCATGTAGGAAGACACATCATGGCCATATTCCAGGATAACATTCATCAGGCTCAAATTGTGAAAGAATGGTTAGAAGGGAGCATAAAGAATCATTTTCACACATGAATTGGCACCTCTGAATCAAGACCTTAAATCCATTGAAAGTCTTTTGGATGTGCTGGAGTGGAGTTTACAAAGTGCTCGACTCTTACATTGCCAGTACAAGATCTTGATCAAAAATTGATTCACCACTTGATGGAAATAAAATCACAACATTTATTTCCATCAAGAGGTGCATAATTTTTTGGTCAAGATCTTGTATTGAAGAAAGTCTACTCCAGCACATCTCAAAGACTTTCAATGAATTTAAGTTTTGCTTACTGATTGTTTGCATACTATCTAATCTACCCAGATCTTATGTGGCATAGTTAGGAGATGATCAATGATATTCATAACGATAATGTAATAATCATAATGTTTTGGACAGTCTGGTATGAATGCATTTACACTGCAATTACAATTGCATAAAGTTATGTGAATTTGAATTCAACCTTATTTTTCAACGCAGAAGTAAGGTGTTTTCAGTGTATGTGCGAGACTTCAGATTTATTAGCCGCTATAGGGAAATAACGAGAAGAATATCAAGAATATCAATAAGTGCAGTAAACTGTAAAACTGTTTGCGCTACAAACCAGAGTGTTTATAATAAAGACAATACATTAAAATAATACAGGTGCTGGTCATATAATTAGAATATCATCAAAAAGTTTATTTATTTCACTAATTCCATTCAAAAAGTGAAACTTGTATATTATATTCATTCATTACACACAGACTGATATATTTCAAATGTTTATTTCTTTTAATTTTGATGATTATAACTGACAACTAAGGAAAATCCCAAATTCAGTATCTCAGAAAATTAGAATATTACTAATGACCAATACAAAGAAAGTATTTTTAGAAATCTTGGCCAACTGAAAAGTATGAACATGAAAAGTATGAGCATGTACAGCACTCATTACTTAGTTGGGGCTCCTTTTGCCTGAATTACTGCAGCAATGTGGCGTGGCATGGAGTCGATCAGTCTGTGGCACTGCTCAGGTGTTATTAGAGCCCAGGTTGCTCTGATAGTGGCCTTCAGCTCTTCCGCATTGTTGGGTCTGGCATATCACATCTTCACAATACCCCATAGATTTTCTATGGGGTTAAGGTCAGGTGAGTTTGCTGGCCAATTAAGAACAGGGATACCATGGTCCTTAAACCAGGTACTGGTAGCTTTGGCACTGTGTGCAGGTGCCAAGTCCTGTTGGAAAATGAAATCTGCATCTCCATAAAGTTGGTCAGCAGCAGGAAGCATGAAGTGCTCTAAAACTTCCTGGTATACGGCTACGTTGACCTTGGACCTCAGAAAACACAGTGGACCAACACCAGCAGATGACATGGCACCCCAAACCATCACTGACCGTGGAAACTTTACACTGGACCTCAAGCAACGTGGATTGTGTGCCTCTCCTCTCTTCCTCCAGACTCTGGGACCTTGATTTCCAAAGGAAATGCAAAATTTACTTTCATCAGAGAACATAACTTTGGACCACTCAGCAGCAGTCCAGTCCTTTTTGTCTTTAGCCCAGGCGAGACGTTTCTGACGCTGTCTGTTGTTCAAGAGTGGCTTGACACGACAGCTGAAACCCATGTCTTGCATACGTCTGTGCGTAGTGGTTCTTGAAGCACTGACTCCAGCTGCAGTCCACTCTTTGTGAATCTCCCCCACATTTTTGAATGGGTTTTGTTTCACAATCCTCTCCAGGGTGCGGTTATCCCTATTGCTTGTACACTTTTATCTACCATATCTTTTCCTTCCCTTCGCCTCTCTATTAATGTGCTTGGACACAGAGCTCTGTGAACAGCCAGCCTCTTTTGCAATGACCTTTTGTGTCTTGTCCTCCTTGTGCAAGGGGTCAATGGTCGTCTTTTGGACAACTGTCAAGTCAGCAGTCTTCCCCATGATTGTGTAGCCTACAGAACTAGACTGAGAGACCATTTAAAGGCCTTTGCAGGTGTTTTGAGTTAATTAGCTGATTAGAGTGTGGCACCAGGTGTCTTCAAAGTTGAACCTTTTCACAATATTCTAATTTTCTGAGATACTGAATTTGGGATTTTCCTTAGTTGTCAGTTATAATCATCAAAATTAAAAGAAATAAACATTTGAAATATATCAGTCTGTGTGTAATGAATGAATATAATATACAAGTTTAACTTTTTGAATGGAATTAGTGAAATAAATCAACTTTTTGATGATATTCTAATTATATGACCAGCACCTGTATGGTAAGAAATTACAGTTTGCAATATCAAGCAGCATAACGAGCGGTTTTGTACAGCTAAAAATAAAATTTACCATATTAAATTTACCAATGGTCACGCCCGCTCTTACCTGAAAAATAGAGGTGGATAGAAATACACAATGGGAAAATTAAATGTTTTAAATATGAAACTATTGAATCATTCGATTCATTCAAAAGGACTGATTCATTCAGGAATAAAGCAGAATGGGTCATTGAATCATTTTTTCAAACTATTCGTTCAAAACAAACTAATTTAGAAACGAAGCAGTTCTGCTAGCGTCAGTCGCTGTCTGTAAATTCCTTTAACAGTGTGTGGTGAATATCTAATGCATTTGGGGGGGGGGGGGGGGGGGCTTGGGTGTCCTTTAATGCTTATTAGAACAGCTGTAAATTAGTCATTTAAACAGGCAATTTGTCAATGGTCTACATGCTAACACAAATTGGAGAAATGTTGCAAAAATCACGTAAACCCGAAAACAGCCATTATGTGTGAAATGTAACTTTATAGATAGCTGTTGAATGAACAGGAGTGTTGCATAAAGCTGGTTAATTTCCCCTGATGATTAATCTGGGCAGAATGGCACTAACACTCAAAAGGTGAGTCGTGATGTTCCAGCTGTAAACTGTTCATCAACAGGCACGACAGCAGCAGCTTCACAATTCAGACAGATAACAGCCTTGTCAGAACAAACGCTCAAAGCCATGACAGCTTTCACAGGCTGTTAGACCTTGCATGCCAATTGTGTACCGGTGTAAACAGGAGTAAGTTTAAAAACTACCAGGACTTTAGTGATGAGATCTTGATTTGGATAAAGTTTTCTAAACAAATAAGAAAATCAAATTATTTTATCACTCAGGACTGACACTCTTTAGTTTATTTACCAAACAGAGTATACCAATTACGAGAGCTGACAAGTTAAAAATAAACCAAGCACTCTTTCTTAATGACAGGACCCTTCAGAAGGATATGCCGAGCTGCTGGGGCTGACTGACTTATTTTCTTATCATTTAGTTCTTTTGTGTTTTGTTATTTAAGAGAGATGTTCTATTCATTGTCTGCAAATATTTATACTGTTTTATCAGCAGCTTGATCGGTAAGGTTTTTTGCTCACCAAGGCTGCATTTATTTAATAAAAAATTCAGTAAAACAGCAATATTGTTAAATAGTATTACAATTTAAAATATATTTATAATGTAATTTATTCCTGTGGTGCCAAAGCTGAATTTTCAGCATCATTACTCCAGTCTTCAGTGTCACATGATCCTTCAGAAATCATTTTAAAATGCTGATCTGGTGCTCAAGAAACATCTATTATCAATGTTAAAAAAAAGTAGTGCTACTGAATATTTTGTGGCAACCATTATGCATTTTTCTTTTATGAACAGAAGGTTAAAAAATAACAGCATTTATTTGAAATAAAAATCTTTTGTAACATTATAAAAATCTTTACTGTCACTTTAGATCAACATAATGCATCCTTGCTGAACTAACATTAAAAATTTTTTTATAATAATTGACCCTGTATTCTTGAATAGTATAGTGTACATAATGGAGGGGAAGAAAAAAAAACAGTTACAATGTTCTAGTACATTTTGTGGGGTTTATTCATACTTATTTTACAGGCAAGTTTCTAAACAAGTTTCTGTTTTTTGGGCTTTAATAAATTAATCCAATTTACATTCGTAATTTGCAGAAAAAAAGCTTTCTTTTTTTTCTTCTTTTTTTTTTTTGGACAGGAAAGAAGTTTTGAGTTCTGAAAGTTCAGTGTACTATGAAAACCTAGTGCAAAAACTAGTTTTCAAAGATAAAGGGAAATTTGATTTCTCATGATATGCCTCCTTCAATAAACAGCTCTGCTGCAATCCACTCCTCACGCTATATTGCATTTTACTGTATATGACTTGACAGATTACAGAAGGTCCACACAGAGTGAAATGGGGTTATATAACGTTCTTTATTGAGTTCCCTTCTATAAGGGCAATGTGACCATATTCATATAAAACCCGAAGCACATTCTAAAGACACTCATTACATAGAATATACTACTATACTGTCTGCACTCTGAAGCTGAAGAATCGGACAGTCAACATCACAGGCAAAAGCAATGTGTTGAGGGACAGAGTTTAAGATGCCCTGGGAATAAAGAGCTTCTCAATATACCGACGGCCTATGGAACCTGTGCGCAAGAGGCATGCAGATGCATTCATATAAAGGACAAAAGTTAAACATCTTTTTAAAAACAAAACAAAAAAGAAAATGTGCAATATGGTCGATGGCACAGAATGGAGAAGCTTGCCTTCTGAAGATAAAAAGGGCCATTCAGGAATGCCCATCCTCTGTTATAACAGTTGCATGTGTAGGAGATGGAAATTTGTTGTGGTCCCTTTAAGAAGATAAGCACTTTGAGAATGGGAGAACAGTATGAGAGCACGCCACTGAAAGAACAGACATGCAGCTAGTGCTTTATGGGGTCTTGGTTTAACAACAATCAGTGTATGACGGGGCACAGGAACACAGTATTCAAATGATAGTTGCAAGTTGCAGTAGTGATTCGCCCCCTTGTCATGCTGTGAGCATGCAGGGGCAACTCGAGCTTAAAATCAGCACTAAGAGCAAACATGGTTCAGCCCATCAGATCAGATGACTGAAGTTAAATCTAGACAGCTGATGCCTCAATACATCTATTTTTTTTTTTCTCTCTAAACGTATGATGCTTCATTACATTGTTAAGTGGATAGTAAAACACCATCTAAGTGTGTGACCCCAGGCTGATGGTTAGAAAGTGAAGGGTTAGCAAGAGGGGCTCAGCGGGCCTATTGCAGGGTAGGAACGAAGAGCAAGATGGTGTGTGGTGAACAGTTGGGGGGAGAAGAAAAAAAAAAAAAAAAAAAAAAATCACTGAGAGAAGCCAAGTTTCCCTAAAACACTTCTCACTGAGAGGGAACAGAACATCGTTTCTCCATAAACAGTCCAGTGGACGATCTCAGATGTCAATAAATACAATGGAGGTCAGCTTGAGATGGGTCTTGCGTTCAGCAGGAAGGTACTTTAGGCCAGGGAAAGAACTGTAGGAAGAAAGTAAAAAGTATTAAGGTATACTTGAAGCGTAATCGAAGAGCGAACTGGTTTGATGTCAAAAGGAAGTTTATTTGGAGCTCATTTCGGGAGTTTGAAACAGCACGCCAAAGCGAAATTTCCAGAAATGTTTGCTTAAAGCCCAAAGTGTTCTTCACTTTTTACATGTACACGAGGGTCAGCGGAAGAACAAACGCGTACTGCATGCGCACTGCTGGATTTTTGTAACAGCGCGTACTTGTACACACAGATCACACATGCGCATTTCATTTTTTTTGCAGTAATTAGTTTATCCACAAGGTGACAACCGTGCCCTGAGGCTGTCAATTCACAAGGTAGTCAAAGAAAAACTGCATAAACACAACAGACCGGAATGCATGCAAGCTACAGCGACAATGGAGGCCTATGTAGATGACAGATTGTGCGAAGAGGTTAGAAAGTACCCTCATTTGTACAACTCTTGCATGAAAGAATACAAGGATGTTTACAAGGGTTGTAACTTGTGGCGAGAGATTGCTCAAAACTGCATGTGTCGAACACCTGTGTACGCGTACGAGTTAAACGAACTATACTTTGCAAGGCTGTCCATTCGACTGTGCACGTACACTAGCATACAAAGTATACCCAGGGCTTAAGTCTGACATCACTGTTTACGTGTCCAAATGCTCAGATACACTGGAGAGCTGCTTTATGTAATTCTAATTGTAATTCTAATTGAAAGCGATTACATTTCTTTTCATGTTTAATACAGTAAAGCTGCTTGCTTTAAAGCAATCTATTGTATGAAGTGCTATATAAATATGAATTGACTGGAGTGCCGAATTGCAGAGCTTGTGAAAACATTTCCACATCACTATGATCAGACGCATTAACTACTGTTTTCTTACTGCTGACATTTGTTGTGTTTATTTTAGAGGAAAGCGCGCAGCACATATTAACATTCATTTAAACGTCAATCCCAGCATCGGGATGTTCACTAACAGAACACCGCTGCAAAGATATTTGAACCTCTTTTTACCCCCAAGCAAAGAATGAAAAAGAACTGTGCCACAAGTATATAGGAGATTTTAGAACTATGCATTTTATATTATTATTATTATTATTATTATTATTATTATTAACTAAAACAGTTTTTAAATTTTGTTTTGAACTCAAGTGTTACATAATGTTGAGTCATTTTGCACTGATGCAGGTTGTATTTGTGAAGAATGATAGTAGCTTTTTGGTTTGCAATTTTGGTTGCACAACACTCAAGAGCAGCAGTTGCAGAACTCACCACTGATGGCCTCTTGGGCGAAATATTTGACATCCATATCTTGATCTGATGCAAGTTTCTCCAGCACTGGTTTCACCTCTGTCTGCAGACAGCTGTAATCAAAACATCAGGGGGACATGACACTGAAGTGAGTGACATTAATTTTTTTTTTTTTTTCTGACCAAATGTGGATGATCACATACCTGCTGTCCAGCACAGGTCCAATCTTCTGAAGAGACTTGGCCACATTGAAGCGTACATTGGCTACCTGGTCATTGGACATCTTCAAAACTACAGGGAGCATGTGTTTGGTGGTAATCTCCTGACCACACACCTCAGACAGAGCCTAAAATAGACAGTTTCACACATCAGTGCTGCTACAGGGATCATGAGCTCTGTTCCCAAACCCCGCTGCCTATCTAGACTAGAGATCGACCGATTGATCAGCCGGCCGATATATATTGGGCCGATTTTTGGCATTTTTTAAATTAACCGGCATCAGCCGATTGTGCTGCAAATTAGGCTGATTAATAGGCAGGCGCGACTGCCATTCCACCAACATAAAGGACCAGTTGTACTTCATTTTCCGCTTATCGCTGCATCTCGCGCACAGTTGAGCACGCGAGCCTTTCAAAGTATATTCCTTTGTACATGAGCACAGAAAAACGGATTTAGTGGACTGCTGTTTTGAAGCTCTCAAGTCACTCACACATGCCCTGTTGTACACGCGGATTGTCCTGCACGCAGATGGGGTGTGCAAGCCTTTAACCAGCTGTAGTTTAGGCTACAGGTAGGCGCGGGTACCAAAACTTGGTAACGAGCCCAGCGGTTAAATTATTATACAAGCCTGCGTTGTATAGATAAACTCTGACGTTATCAATTCTGTTTCAGTACGTTACTGGAGAATTTCTCTCCGAGGCTGCGTGTGAGACGGAGCAACTCACACTCTGCAGCCGTGCTTTGTTGACACACAGCTTCAACTAACGATGGCAGGGGTAAACAGACTGTTTTGAAAGAGTAATTACGTTGTAGCCTACTAGAATTGATGCAGACCATGTTTATCATAAGTGCAACAAGTCATTTGCATGTGAAAGTAGAAACGTGCAATTCAGACGAAACTTCTGGCTAAAACGTGCATATTAACTTTCCTCATTACACGTGTCTGTGAGTCCGACACATAGCCTCCACAACGTCATCGCTCGTGGCCAGTGCACTCCATGCAGTTATGAGCTATGACTTACAGTATAATAATAATAATAATAATAATAATAATTCCTTACATTTATATAGCGCTTTTCTGGGTACTCAAAGCACTTTACATACGGAAGGGGAAATCTCAACCACCACCAATGTGCAGCATCCACCTGGATGATGCGACGGCAGCCATGTTGCGACAGAACGCCCACCACACACCAGCTTATTGGTGGCGAGGAGACAGAGTGATGAAGCCAATCAGTGTATGGGGATGATTAGGAGGCCATGATGGACAGAGGCCAATGAGCAAATTTGGCCAGGATGTCAGGGTAACACCCCTACTCTTTTCGAAGGACATCCTGGGATTTTTAACAACCACAGAGTCGGGACCTCGGTTTAACGTCTCATCCGAAAGACAGTGCTTTTTGACAGTATAGTGTCCCCATCACTATACTGGGGTGTTAGGACCCACACAGACCACAGGGTGAGCACCCCCTGCTGGCCTCATTAACACCTCTTCCAGCAGCAACCTAGTTTTCCCAGGAGGTCTCCCATCCAGGTACTAACCAGGCTTAGCCCTGCTTAGCTTCACTGGGCAACCAGTCTTGGGCTACAGGGTGATATGGCTGCTGGCCAGTATAGAAACATGCTTCAGAATAACCTTTCGAGAAGGTGCTTAAAAAGTTGAGCCATGTATTATTATTACTATGAATTAGGCTACTACTAAGATAATTTGACAGTCTAGATTTTTGATTACCTGTTTTGTGTATTTAATATTTAACATATAAATTATTTTAGTGCACTGATTGGAGAGGCTTGTGTTGTTCAATAAATGTTTAATTTAAGCAATTTTCTGTATAACTTCTTATTACTTAACTGTTAGATTTTATGAGATGAAGGGGGGAAAAAAGAAAATCGGCCAAACATATTGGCCGCCCTGATTTCTAAATATCGGCATCGGCCAGAGAAAAACCCATATCTGTCGACCTCTAATCTAGACAGCATTTAAGAGCATCATAGAATAATTTCTGAAGTGAAGGCTTGATCCAAAATTAAATTATAGATGTATTTTATTAAATTAAAAAAAAATAAAAAAATAAAACTAATTAACAACTTATATCTGTTCCCCAATATGTTTTATGCTTACAGAATCACAATTAGTTTAGTAACATGCTAAAAATCAAACTCTACTCAAACAGATCAAGTTTCAGATCAAGTTTCTCGCGTTTTGTTTGAAGATCACCATTTGTGTAGCTGCATGTGAACAGTGCTCTAAAATCAGTCACTTATACAAGGTTGAAATTCAGGTCACATCCACACGAAGCCAGAGCTTTCCCAACCAAACTAAAACTCTGGAGTTAATCGATGATCATTGGCAGACAATTGAGGAGATGTTACCCATCCTCCAGCCTCTGAAAACAGCAAGTGAAGCACTGGGTGGCGAAAACTACGTGTCTGTGTCCATGGTGTATCCACTTGTGCAAAGCTTTCTATGCAGGTTTGTATCTTTCAAACGTATGAATGAATGTAGGCTATTGATTAGTTCAGGTTCATCTGATGTTGAATTGATCTATTTTTTTCTAAATTTTTTTTTTTTTTTTTTTCCCCCGTTTAAATACAAATTCATAAAAACGAAAATGTCAGTTAATTTAAAGAAGAACTCCAGTCATTTTAGCATTTATTTAAAAGATTACTTACAAAATAAATTATATAAAAAGGCAATACGGAATAAGACCACAATTCTTATTCATTTATATAATCTTTGTCTACAGACACCTTCAAATGTGCAGTGGAGAATCACAGAAAGTGACTGAATTCAAAAACACTGTTGCGGCATCTCTCAAGCAATGAATAAACAATGCTAACTTGGAGAACGCAGGGAAAACTCTTCGAGGAGTAGTAAGATATAAACTTTTTAAACAGTATCAGAGCATTTCCCTTGATGTGAGCGGCGCGGATGCAGCCACCGCCACCAACGATGAGACAATGCCCAGTCGTCGGAAAAAGCTGAGCCAGTTCTTCAGCGATGATTACAGAGAGTCTAGCCGAGACAAGTGGGAACAGTTCTTGCTGGAGCCATGTATTCCACCAGATGAGGATCCCATTCAGTGGTGGAACGAAAAACACGAAGCACTTCAGCAAACTTAGTCGCTTAGCGCACCATTATTTGTGTCCCCGCAACGTCTGTGCCGGCGGAGCGCGTTTTCTCTGCAGCTGGCCTTAATGTTAATAGACTAAGAAGCCTACTTTCACCTGATCATGTTGACATGCTTGTTTTCCTCAACAAGAATATGTAAAACAATATAGACAAGATATGCCGACAGCTGTTTAAAGCTATACATACTGTACGTTCTGTACAATAATTGCGGCAGCCTGCTTATGGCGTTTTTTTAATTCGCTCTGCCTTTAAATGCTTTTTTTTTTTCCTTTGTACTTTGTTTGAGCACATTGTTTAATGTTTTCAGCTACAAAACAGGATGTAGCCTAATGTATATGTTTGTTATGTATATACCCCGCTACGCTTGTTCAGAAATTACGAAAAATGCCTTTACTGAAAAATAACGCCTGTCTCATTAAAGTTCATTTAAATAAACGAATATTCGAATATTCGTTTTTTTATGAGCTTAAATATCGAATGTAATATTTGTGGAAAAAACCCATACCTAGATGCTGTTACGTAACGTAGCAGTGTCTGACTAGGGTCGACATGTGGGGTGATGACATCATCGTTTCACAAAATATACGGTTTGGCTGTACACACGACAATTGCAAGGGTGTCGTTTTTAGATTTATCCACTCTGGGACCCGGTTTCAAAAATTTGCGGTTTCAGGCTAACAAAACGCCGGATCCTTCTGGACAAAACGCCGATACGATACAAAATTTTTACGTATACATCTAAACCCGTCTCCATGTGGACGGGCTCTCAGTTAGTACGCTGCCTTTAAAGGCAGTTGCCTATGCAGATAAGACAGCTCACTATGTTTCAGAACTCACTATAAATGCTGTTTAGAGCCCCAAAACAGCATTGCAGCACTGATGCTAGGTGTCGCAATATGTCGGTACTGACTATAACCATAAAACATTGATATTATGTTAACATCATAACTAAATAAGCACGAGTAACGCGTCATCTAGTATGTGGCAGTACTGCAGTCATAAACAGTTTATAAATAAATAATAAATAAATAAATAAAAACAGTGTACACTTTTTGGTACTCAAAACTCCCTCTCCACCTCCCTACACTTATGTTGAGTGTGATTCATTGGCCAAAAAAAAAAAAAAAAAAAGAATTTGATTTTTTTTTTTTTTTTTTTTTTTTTTACTTTTTTTCAAAACTACAGATTTCCCAATAATATTGTTTTTGTAAATTATTTTGGCCATGATAATAGTGTATTTAAAAGTGTGACAACCCTAACTGATGCCAAACGAAAGTTTTAGATATCAGCCAAATATCATTTCATGGATGTTGCACCATTCTACAAAGAGAATTATTATAACAAGACAGATTGTAATCTATTTTAATGTCAAAACATACGTCAAACTGCGCTTTTCTACCTAAGTGCATCAGCACCAACCCCATACATTCCTCTATGACTCAGCAGCTGGTTGTTAAAGCTGACAAGCTCTGACTCACATTAATACAGAAGAGGGTAGTCATCCTGTGCAGGTAGTTGGGGTCATTGGCCATTCCCAGCACTTTGGGCACAATGGTGTTCTGTGCCCACTCGGCTCCAAACTTCTCAACCAGCTTCATCAGGTTACAGGTGGCTGCCTCTCTGATGGCATAAACTAAAGATTACAGAGACTAAAGTGTTAGTCTACTGACAGACTCCAACACATTATAAATGCAGTTTAAATTTTTCTGCTACAAGCAAACAGAATTGCTAAAAAGTCTCACAGTCCTACATTGTGTAGGACACATTATGTGCCAGAGTTGAACACTTTTTAAAACTTCAAATAAAAAGTAACCTACCATGATCGACGAGCCAAGCCATGCACAGAGAATTGAGTTTCTCATCAAAGAACTCTACACCCTAAAAGCACAAGAGAGAGAAAAAAAGATGCCTCATATCAGTTAGCTTAACATGCAGGACCCAAAGCGACTTGGCGGCAATAAGCTAACAAGATGATTAGTTAAAATGCTTTAAGAACAATAGAACAGTCTGATCCCTATTTCAGGATAAAGCATTCTAGGACATTGACGGCTGGGACTCACCAGCTGTCCAGCCAGAAGAGGCATATATTCGATGATTGCCAGCCGTACTCGCCATTTGGCATCCTCAGCCAGCTCAACAATAGCCGGAAGTAGAGACTGTGAAAGTTGGCGGATTCCAATCACCTCGTTCACGCAGTCTAAGTTGGAGATGATGTTGAGGCGAACCTCTGGACACTACAGGAATGACACAACAAAATTTGTAACATTCCAGAAAACATGCTAAAAAAAAAAAAAATAACCCAATACCATTGGCAACTAACTGAAATAAAATAAGTTGAAAATTACTAAACCTAAAATTCTTTTTTTTGCAACCCACTAATTCACAAAAGTAAAATGCACATGGCCACACTGGCATTCATAACGGTGCTTATCCACTGGCGTGGAGCAGAGTGAGCGTTTTCAGTTCATCCCTTCACGCCCACGCACTCCGCGCCAGTAGACAGCGCACCATTATGAATGTCCTTGTGGCCTTGCGAATTTTACTTTTGCTTCTGAATTAGCGCCAATTCGGCAGCTGCAATTGCTTGAACGGGAGGTTCATTATTATTCTTAATGGAAAAACACAACTAACCCTTAACAGGTTCCCTGTTAGCATTATGTTTAAATCTGAAATATTGCCAAATAAAATACAATTTTGCTTTGAAACCAAATACGCCATCGTCTTGTCAGTCTGCTAGTGACTCTCATCACATGATAAATAAAATCTGACTCCTGCTGCTGATCTGTGCTGCGACTCTCATTTGGCTGATGCGGAATTGAGCAGATGTATTCAGTTTTTAATTGTAGTGTCTTCTCTAACCGAACTAAATTAACTCATTACTGTAAAAAAAAAAAATCAAAACGGCGGTGGAGGTTGGGCAAGTGATATAACCGCCGGTGTTGCAGCTGAACACCAGTTACAACAACTATCGCAGCAAGCCTACTCTGCATGCAGTCAGCAAGGATGTTAACCATTAAATATTAGCGTACCATTTCACAGTGTCAATTTTTCATCACAACTCACAGGTTGACAACTATGTGATAGGAATTTTTTTTTTTTTTTTTTTTTTTTAAAAACAGTTCTTGCACTGTTGTTTAGTAGTGCTAACACCAAATAGGAAACTGCTTCCTGTTTTTAAAACATGGATCAATGCAAGCTGCAGTCCAGGAGGTGGCTTTGTTCTATTTATTTCATGCAGTCTGTGTGACTGACAGATGTTCAAAGACTACTCCCAAGCAACTTAAAGAAAAGCGATTGCAATACAGACAGCAGCAAGCAACAAAAAGCCCCAGTAAAATAAAGAGATGAGACATGAGATAGTGTGCCGCACTCATCCATTCATCTCTCACTTCAATGCTTTCTGCTTTCCACTAAAAGGCTAGCATTAGCAATGCCTCACCTCGACAGGATCAAAGTGAGCAGTTGCACAGAAGTATCATCTGTGACTGGAACATGACGCAAATTACCTCAGCCAGACCCCTCTCTCTCTCACTCACACACACACACACACACACACACACACACACTCACACACACACACTCACACACACACACTCACACACACACACTCACACACACACACTCACACACACACACTCACACACACACACTCTCACACACACACACTCACACACACACACACACACCAGGCTTACCTCATCTTTGAGCTGGGCCAGGAAAAGGGGAAGCAGGTGCTCAATGGTGTTGTCTTTGCCTAAGATGGTGGAGAGGCCCATAATGACTGACGCCAGCGCAGACTTCACATGCTGATTAGTGTCTGAGACAAGTTCCTGTTGACAGGGGAGCAAACAACAAAGCCATCAATGGAAATACACAACTCTCAATCACTTGTAATACCTAGTGATGTAGCAGATCACAAAACTCACAATTCGGATCTTATTACGGTTTTCAAGTCACGGATTGTATCATTTTTCAGATCAGTAAAAAATAAATAAATAAAATAAATAAATACAAATAAAAATGGGGGGTTTTAAGACAAATGTAACTTTGCTTAACATTTAACTTAACACTTAACTTAAAAACACCACAAAAACTCCTAACTCCTAACAAACTCCTAACGAAGTTCAAACCTCATTAAAGACAAGTGAACAGACAGTAAAAATAAGAATTCACAAATTAAAACAGATATAAATACTATAGAACAGTTACAAATAAAGTTAGGTCTAACAGTAGTGTTCATGTACAGAAATGTAATAATAAATTTAATTGTAATTACACTGTAAATGTTTCTCTTTGTGAGGTTTGGTTAGTGGTAGCTAAAATTCAATTTTACACATAACCGCCAGCCTGCATGGAGAGGTTCTCAAGACTCCAGAGACACCAGGAGCTTCAAATACCTGTTTGCTGCTCAACACTGGCTTTTTTTATAGCTGCCCTTTTAATACAATTAATTTTTTTGACAGGAACTTTCCTTAATAAGCCTTTATCTGACCGAGTTCTGCTGTGCTCTAAATCACTCACAAATCTTATGATAAATCGATAATCTCCATTCAGTTTTCACACAATATTAGTTGTTTTCATGCCTTTTGCACAACATTGCACCATTTCATGCTTTTTATCTCTGTAGAAAGATCTTTCTTCCTCCCCATATTGCATGAGAACTGTGACTTGCTTAATAATGTGGAACAACCTCTAAGTAGGGTTTCCATTTACCTAAGTAGACTTGGCAAACTATTTTGTCTGAGATTGATACCAGTTATGTAAAAAGACATGGATAAAAAAAACAAAAACATTTTCTTAGAAAAACTAAAATCTGAATGTTTATTGTACTGAAATCCTACTGATATGTCACTTGCATAATAATTTGGAACACAGTGTTTATATATACGAACATTCAAAAGTTTGAGGTCATTAAGATTAATTAAAGAAAAAATTATCAAAAGTGATCTAAACACATTTATGTTACAAGAAAGATATATTTTAAAAAATGCTGTTCTTTTGCATTTTCTATTCATCAAAGTATCCTGAAAATTATGTTTCATGGTTTGCACAAAAAAATTTAGCAGCACAACTGTTTTCAACACTTACGCCGGTTTCACACTGCAAGCGTAAGCAGCGCGTATTTTTTTCGGCGTGCATGTTAATCAATGAGTGCATTCACACCGGCAGCAGGAGCAGCACGTAAGCATCAAGCAGGAGCGTCGCGTGAGCAGCAGTGAAGCGGGGGTTTCGGCGCCGAGTCTATTTTTGCTGCTCTGCTGACGCTCAATTAAAGTGAAAGCACACTTTTGATGGACAAAATAAATATAATTTCACACAATAAGTGTTCAAAATGCACAGAATAAGCATGTCTAATGTGTTTTAACAAGAATTTGAGTATGACAGAAAAGAAAATTAAGAATCAAAAATATTTATAGAAGATTTACCCATTTAAACTTGTTTTTAATTATTTAGTTTGGGTTAAAGTATGGTGTATTATAAAAAACTAAAGTAAACTAGCCAGAAAATGTGATATACAAACATTATTTTAGTTATCACACAAAGAGATATATAGGCTGCAGCATACCCAAATCAAACCCCCATTTGCTGGCTTTTTTCGCCGAGTTTGCTGTCTTGTAAACATGTGCATGCGGCAGATGATGTAAAACACAAAGCTTACCTTTTATTTATTTATTTTTATTTATTTACGTTTATATGGTAATGTTGTACACCTCCCCATGTTAACAAACTTTCAAGACTATCAAGTTTATAAATTACCAACTTATAAAAACAAATTTATAGCTGTCTTTGTAAAGAAATGCTCACTTTATATGTAGCTTCGAGCCGCTGTACAAACACTTCCAGTGTGAATACTCGCGTGTCTCTGCAGCGGCGATGTAGTTACGCTCACACGCTGCTCACGTGCTGCTTGAGCTTGCAGTGTGAAACGGGCGTTATAATAAGAAATGTTTCTTGAGCACCAAATCAGCATATTAGAATGATATCTGAAGGACCATGTGACACTGAAGACTGGAGTAATGATGCTGAAAATTTTAATAAAGAATAAATTATATTTTACAATATATTACGATGGAAGGAAATTATTGTAATTTGTAAATTGTAATATTTCAATATTACGGTTTTTACTCAGGAGACTTTTACATTGCAGAGGGAAGAACTTGTGTAATGCAATGCAATTAAAAATGTAATAAAATAATTACTGCACTTGGAACATGCTGAATGTTTCTATTGCAATCAAAGATAGGAAAGCTCTCTCTATGAGAAATATTCTAATGTAAATCAGCTACACTAAAGGTTTGGAATAAAATCTGCTGTGCTGTCATGAATCTTGACAATTTTTGGATCTATGCTGTGGGCCGTTGCAGATATTTTGGTGGGCATATACAAAAATGACACATTCTCCAAAGTACATATAATAGCTACTAAAACACCTGTCCAACAGCAGTTTGAATCTACACAAAGACATTTTCACCAGAACAAGATGCTTCTTATAACCCAGAAGAAAACACTGATACACATTAAACGAGCCAGAAGAGTGTTCTAGTGTTGCTACAGCCAGTAGGTCAGAGTACAGACACAATGACACACTGTTAATCTGATCTTGTTTAAGTCTTAGACACTTGGAGAACAGATGCTGACTCAAGAGTTATCTGCCAGTAACTGATCCAGGATTGGAACTACACACCAATTAAATGTGATGAGCACTGGAACAACAAAGAACAAGCGATCAGCCTGAAAAGTGACAGATTGCAGAGATGTTGACAAGTGCTGACCAACCCTCTACAATGCGAGTAAATCACCAGCATGTGACCAAATTTCACACATCGACTGAAACACATCTTTAATTTGCAAATGGCTAGTAAATTGTACGATTTCATTCGCCTGTGATTAAGTTAGAGGCAAAAAATAAATTGAGTGTAGATATAATTTCATTGCATGCTGAGCTTTACGTACTGTCGCTTGGCTCAGAGTGCCCTCTGTCGCCTTCTCTCATATACGCACTCAACATGAGAAAAAGAGAGGCTTAAGCTCAAGCCATATAAAGAGAATTGATCCGCTAGAACTAAATGGAGGGCTCAACAATAAGGACTGCCCGATGGCCAAGAGTTGACAGAACTGTCACTGTTCCTGTCCCGATCAGGCCAGTGCTGCATCGTCATGAAAGTTTATCATTTGCACGTTTTTAAGCCATGCCAATTTAAACATTCAAGCACAAGAGGACATGAAAGAGAACTCAATTCGGTACTCAGTAAATTTGAAGTGCACGCCCAGAAAGCCGCTTCTTACAGCACGCGAATACGGAATTAAGTTATCTTTCATGTCTTCTTGCGCCTGAACGGACAAATTCATAAACAAAATTAGGTCGACATTCCCATCTTGGTGAGTATCCAAGCAAACATAGTCATGTATGTGTCTTAAGTGAACGTAAACAGTTGAGAAAGACAACAGTATCAGTATTCTGGATCCATGCATTGTCTTAAAGTGACAGCAGTCTAATATTCCTACTGCTATCTGTGTAATCAAACAAAAGAGTCACTGCAAAAAAAAAAAAAAAATCACTTACTGCTCTTGACTGAACAACTTTTGAAACTTTTGAAGGACTCATCTATATTTAATTTATACAGTGAAGAACATGGTTATTTTAGATTTGATTACTTAATTCAATTTCTGTACCTAATCTATAGCCACATTTCCACTGAAATTACCCGTAACAATTTGTCCTAGGAACTTTTTCCCCCAGACCTGATGCTGTCTGTGTTTCCATCAGAGTCTAAAGTATTAGTCTGGTGACGTAGGACTGAGCGACTTTCCAGTTCCCGCTGGATTTCGTCCTCCGCATATAGGCTTAATAAAGTCTGAACCTTGTCACCTGTCCATCGGTCATATTTTTTTAAACTCCACTGTTGATTCAAATAGCAAACAACTCTTACTGCATGCACTGCAACAGACTTTTAAAAATGGTGGTTGAAATAAAATGCTGCGTGAAAGTCCCACCCCCAAAAGTTCCTGAACTTTGAAAAAGTACTACCTCACGAGCAGGGACTTTCTGAGGGGGAAATTTTTACCTGGAACTTCATTTAGACCCTGGTCCCTATGTTCGAAACACACCAAGAACCACCCTAAAGTCCCTAGTTCCTAAGGAAAGTTCCTGCGGTGGAAACATGGCTTTTGTTCTATTGTTTATTTGTGCTATAGCTTGTAGTTTGATTATTTATTCTTATTTTATTACAGACTGTTTACTCATCTTTAATAATGTTTGAAATGTATATATTATATTAACTGAATTTTTCTCTTTTGCATGGTTCTTGATTCCACGTAAAAAGTCTGGCGAGTAAAATAAAAAAATAGCCAAAGGCAACTCAAGCTTTAGTGTGTCTGAGCATTTTACCTTAACACAGGGGAGAATGTGTGTCATGATGATAGTCTCTCTGCTGTCCTCTGGCAAATTTTCACAGAATTCTGAGGATAAGAAAAATAAACAATTAGGTTTATCACAATACAAATTTCAGTAGCAAATACCAGTAAAATTTAACAATTTTCAGTAAGTCACCTTTTTTCTAAAACTCGCTGTGATTCATATAATGCAATTAACGTCAAGCAAAAAAAAAAACAACAACACAAATTTGGATTTCCTGAATAATGAGAGGTACGTGAGGCCAAGGTTATTTGTATAACTTACTTCCCACACACCACTTTCCCGTTAAATAAATATGTTTAGGCTTGGCGATATAATCAACTTTTATAAAGAAAGCCACTATAATTTAAGCTTATTTTATACTTCTATTTTTCATCCCTGTTCTGTTCTGAATATTAAAGGATTTGTTGGGGAGTGAGGGGAACTTCATGTTTATAGTGTTTCGAATGTTTGTAAGCATTTAGTTATTTTACATTTCTGAATATACTTATAAAATGTGACACACCAATGTGTGACATATAGACAGATGCTTATTACTTATTTAAATCTATTACCCACATTAATAGCAGAGGTACTCAACTTCATGGTGACATTACATGGCTGCTCTGATGCCTTCTCTCACCTTTGACTTTGTTTGCAGCAGCGGCACGAACCTCAGCCTCACAATCTTTCAGAAGGTTCTGAAAGGCTGGCACTAGGTCATTCTTTGTGATTTCTGGACCCACAGCTTTCTGCAGCTGTAAATTCACAGAGACAAGCATGTCATTTCATATTTCCATTTCACAGTAGCACCTCAGCGTTTCCTGCAGACTGAAGGACAAAGGCACTTCCGGTGCACGCTAGGATACAATGAAGTCTATTCAAGCACTGTGTGTGAGATCAGGTACATAACATTTCTAAAGCAGGTCAAAAATACCTGTGTTCACTGCTTTTTACACCCAGGCTTTTTCTAGGGATTTATATGACTGCATTCAGCATTTTTTTTCCTCTAAAATATCCAACATTTCAAGTAGCTCAGGATAATCCAAAGTTATCCAATGACATGATAAAATAACATGGAACTGCATTTAGGTCAAGTTGCACAACAATACACAACAATGTATCAGAGCAGGATTATAGAGACCAGTGAACTGTTATGAGGTGTCATCCTGAAACTGTGGAACCAGCTGTTGAACCTTAGCACAGATACATACTAGGGAAGAGGTTTCCAGGAAGCTTATATAACATTAGCAATATAAAACAAAGTTAAAAAGGAACACAAATACAGATCACGTAACCGTGATTGCTGCATCGCTATTCAACAGTAGAGCTCTGCAACTCCTGAACCAACATTCATTTATGAACCTCACAAGATTTAGTGGTTTGAATCAGTTTGACGAGTCCTTTATTGGATCAACCGTCAGAGTGGTTACTCAGTTTATATCAGACTCACTTAAGCCAAGCTCACAATAAAAGATTGAGGCTTGTCGCTTTTGATATATCAGTCAGCATCAAGAATTTGCTGATCGCAGTGTGTGCCCGGTGCAATAGTAAGGCACACACAGATTAGTTGCTTCAACAGATTACAGATTTGTTTAAAACTGCTTCTACAGAGTAAGAGAGCAGCAATGAACATCAGCCAAATTAAAACTGCATTCTGTTCAAAAGTGTGGGGTCAGCAAGGTTTTTTCTTTTATTCAGCATGGATGCATTAAATTGATTACACCTGACAGTGAGGACAGTTACAAAAGATTGCTATTTTAAATAAATGCAGCTCTTTTGAATCTTGGGGGGGGGGAAATCAGCTTCCACAAAAATATTGAGCAGCTCTATTTTCATCTGTGATAAGAAGAAATATTTCTTGCACCAAATCAGCATATTAGAATGATTTCTGAAGGATCATGCAACACTGAAGACTGTAGTAATGATGCTGAAAATTCAGCTTTGCATCACAGGAATAAATTACATTTTAAAATATATTAAAATAGAAAACAGTTATATTAAATTGCAATAACAGTTCACAATAATAGCCTTGGTGAGCATAAGAAACTTCTTTTAAAAACATCTTACTGACCCCAAACATTTGAATGGTAGTGTAGTTATGATCGTGTGGAGAATTATGAACCATTTGGGGAGAGAGCTGTCCCACTGCATGCAAACAGCATTTTGTGGTAAACACTTGGATTTTCCAATAAAATTTAATTGCACATAATTAACTACATGGTGAACACACATAATTACACTTACATCAGAGAATTTGTCTGCAACCATGTAGCGAACCCTCCAGGACTTGTCCTCTGCTGCCTGGCGCAGGGTGGGCATTACCAGAGCTTCCAGATCCTCTTGAGGCAACAGAGTGGCAATGCTGACGCCAGCCTCCACAGCCAGGAGACGAACAGAGTCCTACAGTGATGTAAATGTTTGCATTCAGATGTCAGAAGAAAACACTTTGATATTTACCATACGATTCTGCTTCAGCGCTGAGTTACATAAACGCAATGAAAACCTTTCAAGACTGCATTGGTCTTGTCATGCAACATGTGCTCAGAGTCTTTAGCTGTGGTTTGAGTAATGACGGAATAAGAGTGTGTACATTTCAGTGAGTATTACTGAAACCAGACCTGTTCATCAGATGCCAATGCAGTGAAGAGGGAAATGATGTCACTCTTAACATACTCCAGCTCCAAAACTTTGGCAAATTCACCCAGCTTGGAGGCGGCTGCACGGCGCACCATGGGAGTATCATCAGAACACAGGGTGCGGAAATGCCTGAGGAGAGACGGTACATGCGTTAACATGTTTCCAGTTAAACAGAAAATGAAGCCGATGAGGTAGTAATTTTCCTTTCCACTTCGGTTATTTTAACATTAACACTACTATAACTATAATTATGCTTAGTCTAAATGGCTATTCATGCTAAGAGTGAATCATCACCACAATAAACCATACATTCCTATGGCCCCAGTCAGACCAGGGACTAAAATATGCCTGATGACAGAATGTGTTATAGATTCTGTAAAAAAACTCAAATCAAAAAGATACAAGCTATTGGGTCTGGAGCCCTGTTTTACAGCTGCTGATATTGTCGATACAAAAAACATGCCCAAGCAAGAGAAAGAAGTGTAGAATATCTTTACCGCTGTGTGTGTGGAGCTGTATGGATTATATTTATGATTGATGGATGCATTTTTTGGGGCTTCAAAACACCTGAATAACCGCTGGGTGTGAATAGTGCTCAAATGAAACGTCACCTCTTCTCTGACAGGCGTCCCGCACATGCAGCTGACATAAACCACACTTTCAGTAAACAAAAAGAAAATCCTATCCAGTGATGAAGTGTTTTCTGTGTTGACAAATCTTTTGCAATGCCCTAATAACAGTCGTGATTCGCACGCAACGCGTCAACGTCCACCAATGTCCAATTCGCGACCTAATGACTCATTTGAACAGATTTATTTTAATCAATCATGAAAACAACTGATCTGCCCACACGGTCTATAACAAATCACTTACTCGAACAACTTTAAAATGAGAACATAAGCTTGCTTATCCAATTTAGCAAGAGTGGTTAGTAAAATTAGCCTTAATAATCCACAGTATTTTCAGGTTATTTAAATGAGTATTTAAATGTGTAGTAAATTAGGCCTACCTATAAAATCAGTTAGTTTAGACTGGAGTGAGGTGAAACCAGAACAAAGCAAGTTGTTGTTAGCAGGTGCATTCAATTGTATATGATAGAAAATTATATTATTAGTTAATGTAACATTTTAATGCTACTTTTTAATACTGATTATTAATTATTATTATTATTATTATACATGCCGAAATAATTTACAGGTTTAGCAAAGAAGCATCTTCTCTTACAAAGCTATGAAATCACAGATTTTCTTGCAAAGAGGGCAAGAAAGAATTACAGTGAGAATGACGGGTACTTTATTGTCAGTATTGGGCTCGCAGATCATGTGGGTAGGGCACTTTTTACTGTTTGTGTGGATGACCATGTCTGTCACCAGTGTGATTTTTTTCCCCAAACCAGTTCAGCGGAAATCCCGCCCTGGAGCCGATTCTAAACATTTTATTGGCCATGTCAGTCACAATAACGATTGCCTATACCCAACCCTGATCCCTAAACCTACCCGTCACTGTAACCTCAGCCAATTAAATTGGTTTCAGGGCGGGGATTTCCGCTGAATCCGTGGGAGAAAAAAAAAAAAAAAAAAAAAAAAATCACACCTGTCACCACCGAAGACCATTTTTGACCCAGGAAAAACCCTGGAACTGCATATGTGAATATTATGTAGACTTACTGTTTACATCAAATTCATGCTTTAATAGTAGGCTAATCATTGCAGGTTTCATCAGTCAAGTCTGTGACTTGCAACATAAACGTGTGCGTTTAGCTTCAAAGGTTGTCTTCAACGACAGTATTCTATAAAAATTAAGACTATATTTTTTGCATTCCGATTCTGACATCCAAAGGCATAACAAAACATTTTTCTCTTATTCTGTGGATTTTGCCCAATTTCCTCCACTTGTTACTGCTATTTTTCTGCCACCACTAAAAAAAAAAGTGAAAGTGAAAGCTGAAAGTGACGTAACTGTGACGTCTGCTCCAAATTGATCTATACTTCACATTTAAATGGCAGTATCTCTTGCACTGCCATTTTTAATCTATGCTGATTTAAATAAAATAATTGCATTACATTCATCTTTTTACTGTAATAGCATTACAAGCGATTCGCAGCAAAAAAGACAAAAAAAAGAATATGAAGGAGAGAATGGTTGCTTGTAGAAGCCATTCTTGCTGATGTTCTGTTGCAGGTCTACGACTCCTCCCCCTGAACTTTCCCTCATCCTGTATCTTGCTCTCTTATTGGCTGGAAGTCATTGACAGTGTCATTTCCAGTCAAAACACATCTCACACTTGCAGACAGGTCCAGATATTTAGCATGATAAATATCACATGGGCATCAGCGATGAATCAGCGCTTTTCTCAGATTGCGTCTTTGATCACATGAACGAACACTAAATTGCCTCTGATTTCAGGCATTTGTCAGCAATTTCCACAAAACCGTCGGCATGCGAAAATCTCGCCTAAAATCGTGCAGTATAATATATATATATATCAAATGGATTTTTTTTTTTTTTTCTTTCAGTATGTTCTTGGTATAAACAATCCTGAATTAAATACATCAATATTTGCAACAAAACTAAAAAAAGTAAAACACTCCTCACAATTATGCTGAACTTACTGGCGAATCTCAGCTTTGACTGTACTGGAAACTCGTGGGTAGCAGACACTGAAGAGACCACAGGCAGAAGTACGTGACGTAAACCAGTCACCGCTGGCCAAACGCTTCACCAGAGGCTCAAAGTGCACTTCCAGGTCCACTGGAGAGTGCTCATGGGAGATCTTACGCAGAGACTCCACTGCCTTGTCTCGCACCACTGTCTCTTCAACTGTAGCCAGACTCTCCAAAGGGGGCTGAAAATACCCAAGACGCAAATGTGAGAAAAGTCATAAGCAAACAAATTCAACCAGTCATAGTTAAATTATTTTATTGAGTCAATTTCTAAAATCAAAAAGCTTACAAGGAGACAGTGCACATATTCAGGACCTCCAACCAGCATGGTGAAGTTCCCCAGTTGCTCAGCAAGGGCAAGCAGAACTTCATCCTCATCATAGATGGTATCTGATCAATTACAAAATATGAGAAATTGAACAAGAAGCATTCATGAGAGAAATGGTTTACTACACCTACAATAAAAATGTTATTGTGATTTTGGCGATGAAATAAACCAGAAAACCTCAAAAAACCTTACCTGTGAGGAAAGGTAGAAGTTCAGTGCGTGTCCTTTCCACCCCCAGAGCTAAGGCGATGGTGGACAGTTTCTTAATACTGTTCAATCGTAACTATAAGTAGAAAAGACCAGAAATCTGTAAGAAGAGAGTCTAAATATATTTGATGGTGAAACAGCTGACTTGCTGAGGGACCAAACAAACTACTGGTCTATGTTTCTCTAAAACGATAGCTTGATAGATGACACTAATAATAATAATCACATCGTTCACAATTCATTGAGACCAAAAATACTAAACCTTTTATTTTCTTACTTGATTCTGATCCTGTATCTTTATAATAGGAGGAATGTTAGCTCATCTATTGGTGACGTTAACTAAAAATCAGTACTTCGATATATTTTAACTCGATACACAAAATGCGCAATACATATTCCACATTTCATTAACTAAAAGTTAACTAATAAATTTGACAAGTCATCTTGTAGTGTCTTAACTACTGAATTATCTTCTCTTGAAATGACAAACTGCCAATGTGTTCAAATGCCAACTAATTCAACAGTCGTGCCAGACTTATTCTCTACAAATTTTAACGTGCTTTAAAATGTCTTGAAGTGAAATAATGGGATTCTCTATTTAAGTAAGCTAGTCAATGACATACATGTTTACAGATAAATCACAGAACAGCTAAGTTAGCCGTGTTAGCAATCATACAAACTGTTCTGCGTCACACTTTATTTACAAATGAAAGGGGTCATTGTACACAGATGAAATAATACATTCGGATTTGCTAAATTACATACTGGTGGCTTTAGCTGTCAGTCAATTTAATATATAATATTGCAGTCTCTTAATTCCTGAATTATGTTCTTGTCGCTACCGGGTGCTAACCAGTAGGTTAAGCTAGGACAGGCCCATATTACCGGCTGCTTAGATATTCGTTTCAAGTCAAACGTACGCGTTTGAGTCTATTTCTATTAGATATTTGTGTAAAACTACGTATCTTGTTTACCTGAACATCTTCATTTCTTAATTCGTCAATTAGCACAGCAATAGGGTAAAGAGAGTCGTCGCTGTCTGCTCCCGCCATCTTGGATGCTAAAGGCTGCTTAGCTAGTTCCTACTACGGGGTTTCTCACAGCTGCCTGGAGACAGTGCACGAGCCCAACCCAGCACACTAAAAACAACGCACGAGCTCGAGATGCGCGCACCCCACCAGCGTTGCATAAATCAACTGTTTTTAAAAAAAACCTGATTCAAGAGATCATTGTGTGCAATAGTTGAAAACAACAAATTTGAGATTATTATTTATAACATTTAATCTATTTTTTTTAGAAATGTTGCATATTTATTCACCCAATACATTTTGGGACAAAACTTGCTTTTCAGTTTTATTGTAGGTTGTTAAGTTCAGTTATTCTTGAAGTTTAAGGCTATAGGCTATTCTGTTTGGAGGAAAAAATAAAACCCTAGCTTCAGGGACTGAAAAAAGATCCATTGTGTTCAAAAAGGCAGGAGAAGCAGAATAGGCCAACATGAAAAATAAGAATAACTAGCCTATATAAATTGTTGCCATAACAGTGAAGAAATAGATTCGCTATGAAATATGTGGTCCCATATTTAATGTTCTGATCACCATGGAGATTTGTTTTGTGAAAAATGTTTTTAAGATATAGCCTACGCCATTTCTGTTTAATAAAAGCTGAATAATGGAGTTCTTAGATAAAATGTTATGAAATATTCTGTAAGTGATTAAGAATGATTGATGCACCATCAGCTGAAATGGTTATTTTGAATAAGCAGGCTATGTATTTAAATGTTACTTAAAATATATTTCAGGCATTTGTCAGCAATTTCCACCAACAGTATAAGCAGTACTGCAGTGTACTCAGTATTCTGCATGCATTGAATACCTAGATGAGACCAGTGGTGGACAGTAAGTATTTTTACTTCGTTACTGTACTTAAGTACATTTTTCAAGTATCTGTACTCGAGTATTTTTATTTTGAGCAACTTTTAAATGTTATTAAATGTTGGATGGCTTGTGTTGATAAATGGCATGCAATTAATTTTAAAACGTATTATAAGATGGAGAAAATTCTGTATTACTGTTACTAAAAATAAAGCTGCATCTGATTATGCTATGTTAGCTCACAAAATAGTGTTTTTCTCTGAGGCATGGTAAAGCATGGTACTCGCAAAAAATCAAGAAAATTAGATTTAAACTATAAGACTAAACGTGTTGAGCTATATATTATAACAATAATTAGTTTTCTGTCTATAAATATATCAAAACCGTTGTTCCCTTGCCTATTAAAACATGTAAATATTAAAGCGTCTTTGGTATTTCCATGGTTTCTATAAAACCGGAAACCGAGGGTAACACGGGTATGATGCAATTGACAGGCGACTCCTCACACGTCCCGGAGCCTTGGTTAAAATTGCAATTTTCTCACGATTTACAAATAGTTGCAAACATTTGGGATGTTGTAAGTACTCAAGTGGAGAAAAACATATTGCATATCGCCCTCCGGCGTCCAGTATGAAACGACATGTTTAGCGCCAAGTAAAGCTCACTCAATCCTATTCAGGGTAAAAATAGGAAAAATAATTCCTCTCTCTAAAGAACTTTGAGGGGAACATATAATTAATACATTTTTCTCCAGCGTACATAAGTGTACGTACGTTTTTTTGTTCCACAGTGGATGCATAAGAGGCACGTAGTTCATATTAAATACATGGACTCCATTTTTGATTTTGCATACCTCCTGACAAAAATAAAGAAATTATTGAGACAGATTTTTATCATAATAATATAATATTTAATAATAAATCCTTAGACCTTTCTAATGATTTATAGACATACTGCTTGCATGTTAACAGGTAACCCCACATTTTGTCATACAAGTTTTAAATATTATTTTCTAATTATTATAGTTATAATTAAATACTAATGCAAAATACTTTAATAATGAAAGTTATTACAACAGTAATATTTCTTATTTGGTTTAATATTTTTATTTAGTATTAATAATAATAATAATAATAATACAAATAATTAGTCAAAATAATATATTAGCACAAAGTTTCGGGCCAAATTGTGCAGTCCTACAAACAAGCAAAACAAGCCTGGTTTTTTTTCATTTGTTTTATAAAATCGCATTTTAAAATCGCATAGCGCTATTTTAACCAGAAAAATCTCAATTAGATTTTTTCTCCAAATCGTGCAGCCCTACCTGCCAGTCTGTCATCATAGTTATGCATTTCGATTCACAAGCTGTATAATACACATGGGAATCAGTACATTAATATTGAAGGTTAAAACAAATTTTTTTTTTTTTTTTTACAAACTTAGGTCTTAGGTCTACTTACTTTAAAATTATTTCTACTCCAATTCATTTTTTTAATTATAAACATTTAAATGGTGGCTGTCAACTTGATAGATTTATTCAAACATGCATTATATAGGCAATTAAAAAACAATTATAATTAATATGTAATATGGTGCATACATCTATTGCCAGGATGGAGATTGAGAAGCAAATGGTCAGGACAATACACTTACCTGCTTTCATCATATCTGAGGCTTTGCAGATGGTGGATCACTGACCTAAATGTGGGTTTAATGCATGATAAGTGGAACAGACTTGCTTTTGAATGCCAGTGTGATCCAATTTTGTGCCCTGACTAATGTTTTTAAAATAAGCCATATACATGAACGTCATTTAAATAGCTAACAATTCTATACCATCCAAAAATATAAAATGAATTAAATGAAAATATATTAATTTAATATCTGAATACTTAAAGGGATAGTTCACCCAAAAATGAAAATTTGATGTATATCTGCTTACCCCCAGGGCATCCAAGATGTAGGTGACTTTGTTTCTTCAGTAGAACGCAAATGATGATTTTTAACTCTAACCGTTGCGGTCTGTCAGTCGTATAATGCATGGCAATGGGAACACCATCTATAAGAGGCAAAAAAACATGCACAGACAAATCCAAATTAAACCATGCGGCTTGTGACGACACATTGATGTCCTAAGACACGAAACAATCAGTTTGTGCGAGAAACCGATCAGTATTTATATCATTTTTTACCTCTAACACACCACTATGTCCAACTGCCTTGAGCACACGCACGGCATCCGGTGCGTGAGGTATGTACACGCTCTGGCGTAGTTTAAAGGATTAGTTCACTTTCAAATAAAATTTTCCTGATAATTTACTAACCCCCATGTCATCCAAGATGTTCATGTCTTTCTTTCTTCGGTCGAAAAGAAATTAAGGTTTTTGAATTTTCTGAAAAAATACAGTCATTTTCAAAAAAAATACAACTGTATATGCTTTATAAACACAAATGATTGCCTTGCACGTGCTTCCGCTTTCTGTATTCTTTAAAAAGCTTACGCTGTATGTCCTACGCCTTCCTTATTCAACTTACGGAACAAACGCGGCGCTAGTTCCGTTTTTTCCGTAAGTAGAATAGGGAAAGCGTAGGACATACAGCGTAAGCTTTTTAAAGAATACGGAAAGCGGAAGCACGTGCAAGGCAATCATTTGTGTTTATAAGGCGTATACAGTTGTATTTTTTTCGAAAATGACCGATCGTTTCGCTAGATAAGACCCTTATTCCTCGTCTGGTATCGTTTAAAGCCCTTTGAAGCTGCACTGAAACTGTAATTTTGACCTTCAACCGTTTGGAGAGACCATTGAAGTCCACTATAAGGAGAATAATCCTGGAATGTTTTCATCAAAAACCTTAATTTCTTTTCGACCAAAGAAAGAAAGACATGAACATCTTGGATGACATAGGGGTGAGTAAATTATCAGGAAAATTTTATTTGAAAGTGTACTAATCCTTTAAACTACGCCAGTGCGCGTACACACCTCACTCACCGGATGCCGTGCGTGCGCTCAAGGCAGTTGGACATAGTGGTGTATTAGAGGTAAAAAATGATATAAATACTGTTCGGTTTCTCGCACAAACCAATCGTTTCGTGTCTTAGGACATCAATGTGTCGTCACGAGCCGCAGGGTTTAATTTGGATTTGTCTGTGCATGTTTTTTTGACTCTTATAGATGGTGTTCCCATTGACAAGCATTATTTGACTGACAGACTGCAACGGTTGGAGTTAAAAATCATAATTTGTGTTCTACTGAAGAAACAAAGTCACCTACATCTTGGATGCCCTAGGGGTAAGCAGATAAACATCAAATTTTCATTTTTGGGTGAACTTTCCCTTTAATATTATAAATATATATAAAATGTAAAAATTAAAGGGGCTATATGTAGAACCCAGGAACTCTTATTATTAGCGACACCGTTGGCCGTTAAGTGAACTTACTGCTTGTGCACACGTGAAGTAAAAGAGACAAAACTAAATAATAAACTAAAAACTAAGCTTAATTTAGTCATATTTTAAAAAAACAAAAATGACAAAAACACACAACAAAATTACTAAAATTTTACCTTTTAGTAAAAATTTAATGAACTTTTATTTAAAATTAAAATAAAAACAAAATATAAAAATAAAATCTAATTCTAAATATTGACAAAAAACTATAATAGTATGTCATTGATAATAAAATAACAATGTCTTTCACCATTTAATCAGACTAATTTACACAGTTGTACAGAAACCTGGATATATGAATAAACATATTTCCAAGAGCAATATTGTGAGATGAAGCTACTGCCATTTGGAATCTTAATCTTTGCATACTGTAGGCTACTCACAAACAAACCAAAAAAAAAAAAGATAGTTTGCTTATATTCTATACATGTTAGTATAGTATGCACTTTTACTCCACACAAAACATCACATCAGTTATGCAGATAATCTGAATGTGTATGTCGATCCTCGCAGCATTTAAAAACTTGATCGCCGCATAAACAATAAGACATGATAAAATGAGAATCCAACCCATTGCAAAAGTAATAGGGTCATGAGAGCTGAGAAAATGGTTAGGCCTATTTAAAATGCACAGAAAAATGTCTTGTATGATTGAATGGGCTTGTGTCTGTACCATCTGTTCTGCATTCAGTTGCTAATTTGTGTTCAATTAAAACACACTGACATCCATTATTCATACTGGGCCTGCTTTTGTTAGTTTGTGTTTAGAAAAAGGATGCTGTTCATCTTCACATAAGCATTGATCCAGCTCACCCGGTGACTTGAGATCAAGCTTGTAGTTTCTTTTGTTGTTGTGCAGGTTTGGATAAAGGTAGGGAATGCAGATCACCATCAGCATGAAATGACATCAATCTGGAGCCCTGGATACAGGACGCACGAAGCATTTTCAAGCAACGATCTGTAGCAAGAAGCTGCTTCTCAAAATAGCATTTATGAGCATAGGCAGAGCCACACAGCATAAAAACAGCTTACAGTTTTAAAAGGCTGAGTAATTCCTGGTTTTACCATGTCGTCTACCGACAGACAGCGCCAGGTGGCTGATCCTGCCAGGATGGAGAAGCAAATGGTCAGGACAATACACTTACCTGCTTTCATCATATCTGGGGCTTTATAGATGGTGGATCACTGACCTAAATGTGGACTTGACACATAATGAGTGGAACAGGCTTGCTTTTGAATGCCAGTGTGATCCAGTTTTGTGCCTTGACTAATGTTGATCAAAAAAGCCATATACATGGATGTCATTTTAAATTAAAATTCTATGCTAACCACCATCCAAAAAATATAAAATTAATTAAATGAAAATGTATATGAATTTAATATCTGACTTAGTATTATAAATCTATATAAATTGTAAAAATTAAAGAGGCTATATGTAGAATTAGCGACACCGGTGGCCGTTAAGTGAACTGCAGGCAGCAACTTATTGTTCATGCACACGTAACATACAAATATGGAGCCCCGCACATGACATGCAAGAAAAAAAATTAAATTGTGTGCACAATTTACTATTTCGTTCCCTCAATTTACTAAATCGTGCGCACGATTTACTAATTCGTTCCCTCGATTTACTAAATCGTACACACGATTTACTATTTCGTTCCCTCGATTTATAAATCATGCGCGTTATTTATAAATCGAGGGAACGAAATAGTAAATTGTGAGCACGATTTAGTAAATCGAGGGAACGAATTAGTAAATCGTGCGCACGATTTAGCCCTATTTTTTTCCTGCATGCCATGTCCGGGGCTCCATATACAAAAGACTGAACGTAATTCAAGGCCCCAATATACTCACGCGAAGTTCTTTTTCGTTCTTCGCTAAGTTGGAAATAGTGCCGTCAACGCTACTGAGAGCGACGTTTAGATGAATATGTAATGAGCTGCGCGCTTTCCTCTCAATAACAAAATAAACACACAACAAAAATGAAAGGTGCAAGCGGCAGTTTGTTCTCGCGCGTCATGCAAGTTCGGTTGAGATTCTGTTATGTTCGCTGATTAATGTTTATATGTGAATAAAAGACTAAATTCAATCCGTTCATCATATATAAAGCGTTCAAGTCTCTGCAGATTCTCAATTCATATGGATTAGTTGTACAATCTCTTTATGAACTTTTTGAAGTGTCAAAGTGGTAGTTGCGTAGCTGTCAATGGAGAGTTCAGAACTAGCTCAGCTTTTATTAAAAATATCTTCATTTGTGTTGTGAAGATAACTAAAAGTCTTACGGGTTTGGAACAACATGAGGGTGAGTAAATGATGATAGAATTTTCATTTATAGGTGAACTATCCCTTTAAGAAAGCATCTGATCATAGTGATGTGGATATTTGCACCAGCACTGCGATTCAGCATTATGTCGACAGATGAGGTAATTAAAATTACACTGTTATGATAGTTTGATAATAAAGTATATTTGAGACTATAGACAATGTGAGGCTAGTTTGAATTAATCCCTTTTCTTTGCATGACACTTTGACATTACAGTAAAGAACAGCTCTTTCTGCATTATCCTGAATGTGAATATTATATAAGCATTCATTTCATGTGTCTTAAAGCTGCAGTCCATAAGTTTTGCCTCTTTGTCGCCATCTCTGTTTGAAACCTGCAATTGCAGTTATTTGCAGAATGAACATCTTTACGCGGGGTGTGCGTCGGCATGGCTCCTCAGCGCGGATGAATTTAATGTTTGCTGTCAGTCACCACACCGGTGTGGATACTGTACTTCAGAATCACAGATTGTAGTCTTGAAGTATGAACAAAATAAGAATTTTCACCGGAGAATATCATCTGAACAAGTAAGTAACAAATCTGCCACTTTTGTTCTGACCAACTGAGAAAAAAAGCATTACAATAAAACCCACTACCAATGGTGATTAAATCTAACAATCGCTTAGCTCGGATCACATTAAACTGTGCAAATTATTATTATCATTATACTTTGTTCTCAAATTGTTAATGTTATCAGCATTGCGTGACTGTGTATTTAGTGTGTATTTGCGTTACCTGTAGATTTCAATTTCTGTAGCCACTCCGCAGTCCGAAGTCTTTTGCTTTTGACTATGGGTGAATCTCCAGTTGTCACTGATGATTGTCATTTGGACCTTTCTGGATTACAATCCGCCATCAAAATGATAAGTTTAAGCTGTGAGAAAAGGCTATAAATGATCCACCACCTGCAGCATCCTCATGCCATGTAGCCTACTAGCTGGGACTCCTTCATGTAAACAGACGTGACGTAATGACACGAAGACAAACGGCTGCATGCTCGAATTTCCCGCAGAAACTTACCAGTACCAATCTATTTATAAAACATTATTACAAGCTTACCGTTGTGAATCAGGCAAAGCTAAGGAGATAGTTCTTAACACTGGTTGGTTATGTACTTGCTCAAAAATTGATTTTGGATAATTTTTAACCAAAAAAAAGTTACGAACTGCAGCTTTAAGAGAGGATCTCGCAAGCACATGTAACGGTCGCATTCTTTGGATTTTCCCGGCAAAACTGTCCCGAGTCCTTCACATAAATTCAGTTCATGGACTTCCTAGGAAGTCGGGGAAGGTCTTGTTTTTTTGGTTTTGTTACAAGCTGTTCACACATTAGCAATACAAAAAGCGATTAATTCATGACAATTATTATATACAGTGCTCAGCGTAAATGAGTACACCCCCTTTGAAAAGTAACATTTTAAACAATATCTCAATGAACACAAAAACAATTTCCAAAATGTTGACAAGACTAATATAACATCTGTTTAACTTATAACATGAAAGTAAGGTTAATAATATAACTTAGATTACTCATTTTTCAGTTTTACTCAAATTAGGGCAATGCAAAAATAAGTACACCCCACAACAAAAACTACTACATCTAGTACTTTGTATGGCCTCCATGATTTTTAATGACAGCACCAAGTCTTCTAGGCATGGAATGAACAAGTTGGCAAGATTTTGCAACATCTATCTTTTTCCATTCTTCAAGAATGACCTCTTTTAGAGACTGGATGCTGGATGGAGAGTGATGCTCAACTTGTCTCTTCAGAATCCCCCATAGGTGTTCGATTGGGTTCAGATCAGGAACCACTGAATCATTTTCACCCTGTTCTTCTTCAGAAATCCAACAGTGGCTTTAGATGTGTGTTTAGGATCATTGTCATGTTGGAAAAGTGCACGACGACCAAGGGCACGGAGTGATGGTAGCATCTTCTCTTTCAGTATAGAGCAGTACATCTGTGAATTCATGATGCCATCAATGAAATGCAGCTCCCCGACACCAGCAGCACTCATGCAGCCCCACATAAGGACACTGCCACCGCCATGTTTCACTGTAGGCACCATGCATTTTTCTTTGTATTCCTCACCTATGCGACACCATACAGTTTTGAAGCCATCAGTTCCAAAAACATTTATCTTGGTCTCATCACTCCAGAGTATAGAGTCCCAGTAGTCTTCATCTTTGTCAGCATGGGTCCTGGCAAACTCTAGGCAGGCTTGTTTGTGCCTGGGCTTTAGGAGAGGCTTCTTTTATGGATGGCACCAATGCATACCATTCCTCTGCAGTGTACTCCGTATTGTGTCATGGGAAATAGTCACCCCAGTTTGGCTTTCTACTTCTTTAGATAACTGCAGTGAACTTGCATGCCGATTTTCTTCAACCCTTCTCATCAGAAGACGCTCCTGTCGAGGTGTTAACTTCCGTGGACGACCTGGACGTCTCTGTGAGATGGTTGCAGTTCCATCTTTTTTGTACCACTTTTGCTACAGTATTCTGACTGATAAGTAAAGCTTTGCTGATCTTCTTGTAGCCTTCACCTTTCTGGTGTAAAGAAATGATTTTCTTTCTCAGGTCTTGTGACATTTCTCTTCCATGTGGTGCCATTGCTGACAGCATGAAATGGGAAGGGGTTTTAACACCCTTTTATAGTCAACTGTCTGCTGGACACCTGTGTAATGAATAATTAGACTCATCTATGGTTGAATTCTTGTTAAATTAGACATTTGTAGTCTAAAATGTAACTTTTCTCCAGAGACATTCAGTGGGGTGTACTCATTTTTGCATCACCCTAATTTGAGTAAAACTGAAAATTTTGTTCTCTAAGTTATATTATTAGCCTTACTTTCATGTTATAAGTTAAACAGATGTTATATTAAACTTAGCCTTGTAAACATTTTGGAAATTGTTTTTGTGTTCATTGAGATATTGTTTAAAATGTTACTTTTCAAAGGGGGTGTACTCATTTACGCTGAGCACTGTAGCCCCCTATACATATTTTCTGTAATCAAATCAAAATGTCAACTCTGTTAAAAAAAACTGCAACACTCACGCTACAAACATAAATTTAACTTTATTTCTTAAACAAAAAGTTTTGCCCAACTAACTTCTAGCCAAAGAAATATTTTAGGATTTTATTTCAAGATTTTTTTAAAGAAATTATTAATCTGACTTTTCCAGGCCTGCACAACAAAATTGAAAGACTTCTCTGTTGTTTACAGATTTTCTTTGACTCTAGGAAGCCTTGGGTGTTGTTATAATTATAATCCAATCTAACAAACATTGTCAGACCAATGAATCAAGACAGGTTTTTTACACGCCTAAAATTTTGGACTCTAGGCATCAAAAAAATGGCATAAAAATGAAATAGAAAACTACAGCCTACTTTAAGCATAGTACACTTAAAGTTCTGGATCATTGCTACACTTAACTGTAAATTACATTTAAACTATGAAGCATAGAACAGTGCCTGGAAAACTACATCTCATCTATGTTTCAAAGAGGTTTCTGCGTCATGGTGTATAGCGTCAATGGAAGGATTTAAAAAGGATCAGAGTTCCCTGTAGTGTTGTGGGGCTTAACATGTCGTCACTGTAGACATCTTAATCCCATGAGCCACACATTCATTGCCCTCAGCATGTTTACATACACCCACAATCTATTCACCACAGCATACCTATATTCTCTCTTACAGAACCAACAATGACACATAGGGGAAATGATGCGTGTTTCTGGGTGATGCTGTTCAGTGATAAATCTGAGTCTCTATGGACCCCAGAGCTGCAGCACTTTACTCAAAAACATCACGCAAATATGAGCAGACTCTCTTACTCATGGTTTTTAAAAAAGCTATACAATTTTAAAATGTTACTTGGCACTAGAAAGTTCTTAGTTAAAGGGATAGTTCACCCAAACATTGAAAATCTGTTATCATTTAACAGAACAGAAGTTGTTCCAAACCTGTATGAATTTCTTTCTTCTGCTGAACACACACACTAAAAGATATTTTTAACTTCCATAGTATGGGGGAAAAAATACTATGGAAGTCAATGGGGTCTCATCAACTATTTGGTTACTGACATTCTTCAAAATAACTTCTTTTGCATTCAGCAGAAGAAAGAAATTCATACAGGTTTAGAACAACTTGGGGGTGAGTAAATGATGACAGAATTTTCATTTTTGGGTGAAACATCCCTTTACTGCTGATCCTAGTCCCCTTACCCAATTACAATACAAAGAGAACATCTCACCTCAAATTTTACACTTGATTGATTTTTTGATTTAAATCATTTGATAGAGACTGCTGAAATGAATTTCTAATTGTACGTCATGGTCATGGATCTTTTAATTAATGTAATTTCTTTAAAAAAAAATTTTTTTTTACTAAAATAGTTTTAATATAAACATAACTTAGTTAGATTTAATATTAAATATGCAAATATATTTGATTATTTAAAAAAAAAAAACATTTTATAAGACCAATACATATTTTTCATTTTTACAGCAAAACAGGGAAAATATTATTTATATATTTAATATTAAATAGAAATATGTGATGTTTACATTTTTATACATAGTCATTATTTTCTTAGTAAAAACATTTGTATTTAATTTTAAATATGTACATATGTGATAATTTTTTAAAAAATATATATTTTATAAATAATATAACATATTTTATTTTTGTTGCAGAGAACCAGGAAAAACATAACTTGTATTTACATATTTAAATTTTTAATTAAATACAAATACGTGAAATTTAGAAGAAGAAAAATATATAATTATTTATTTATTTATTTGGAGTAGAGAAGAAATGTATTATTTTCAGATTTAACATTTTACATAATTTAGTGACTTTTTCAGGCTTGAAAATAACAATTCCAGGTTTTCAATAACCGTGAAAACCCTGTAGTTCACAAAGACAACTAATATTAGTGCATCCATTCCAGAAATGACCTCTCTGGCACAGCCACACATGAAGACAGCCTTCTTTTATTTGACTCAATCACAGTTAACACTGATATGATTCAGATGACAAACATGATTTGGAATGTAAACACTCAGTTGTTCTGGTCTGCAGTCTGACCTCACAGTCAATGTCCACTTTGACAGATGATGGAACTGAAGAAAAACTTCAGTTTTTGGTGCAACTTTCATCCTGAGATGCCGAGGCTGGCCTGGGCCAGTTGCTCAAACAGAACAAATGAACAGAAGTTCATATCTCTGGAGGATGACACATGAGATCTGGTTTGTGTCTGCATTCATGGAGTACAGTTCATTGTCCCAGATCAAGGATGAGGTCATAACAAATGAGGGACCATATAGTCCTTAAAGGGTCATCTAAACAGAAATCTTCTGAAACACTTTAGTAAGATGCAGAGAAGCCCAAGCAGGAATAAATGAACAGAAGGCATGGAAGGGATTGGAGATGATGGGGAAGATGGGTAAGGCATCCATGCTCTGTGCTGGAACTGTCCACAGGATGGGCGGCAACGCTGATGTCCACATACAGGCCGACACTGCATGGCTTGATAGCAAAGTTGCTCAAACAAACTCCGGCATTCATTCATTCATTTACACTCACACACAAAAACAATCGCACATGTGTGCCAGAAAGAGTTGCAGAGGAGCATCTTGGGACCGAATGATGAAGCACTGCAAGAGACAGGACTTATGGAGGGGTGCGATTATGAAAAAATAGCAGGAAAGGCAGGTCAGGCTTGTGTTCTTTTCCGGGTGTGTTTGGGTCGTTTCGGTTTCAGGATGACATATCTGCTGTAGGTGGTGTATTGCTCAGACAGAAACGGGATAAAAAAGGCCCTGAGGAATCTGGAGGACCTGTGTGGGAGAGACACGAAAAGGCAACAGCACCAGGATCATGAAAAGGATGAAATACACACAAAATAGTTAAAGCCATAATCCTAAAATCCACTTTCTTTAAAAAGAAACCATTTCTACGTTTATTTCGCCATCATGAACTGGGCAATAAAGACACGCAGAGCTCATTACTGATAAATTAGGTCAAGGATAATCTCTCTTAGGATGATTAGACATCCAGTGTCACAACAACTCATGATGAGCGCTTGAGAATGATGTCATAAGTATCTTTAAAAGGACAAGCGGGCCCTCTAGTGGATAAGCACACACCCTACAATTTTCAATGACTCTACAGCAGAATTAATTTACTCTGAATGAATTACCCACAAGTGTCTCTTGTATGTTAACAAATTTCCACTCGTTTTGAAAAATGCCCATATACTCCACACATAAAGACTTGCCTGGTAGTATCTAGAAAAGGCTTGTCAGCGATAATGCTCCACTCCTCTTTGTTAGTGGCATATCGTGGTTCACGAGGGGCTTCTGTTTCTGTTGCCAGATCCACCAGGTAATGACACTGCTTCAGTTCTACCTGAGAGCCAGAGAACATGGAAAATGACATATGTACTTCACATCCAGCTACAACACTAACATATGCAGAGACATTTAAAGGTTGTAGATAAGTAACACTAACGTTATCTTTCTTCTAACTTGTGCATGGTTTAAAAAAAAAAATGGTAAAAAGAGGTATATAGAGCTTAATAGTTGATTTTTCTAAGGAAAATGACACTATTGTTTCCATCACCCTGTTTTTTGGGGGGGGGGTTTGTGCATTTTGAAGCATCACATCAGAAACAAGTGATGGAAATGCCAAATTTCCAAGAAAAATCCCAAATTTCCAAGAAAAAAGGTGGTTTGACTTGTGCGAAAAAGAGTTAATGCAAATAATGGGAGATGGAATCACATTTGCCGAATAAATTCTGATGTAGCGAACATTAAACCCACATGACTAATCAGCTGTTTCCACTGATGGTATTTTATTTACTGTTGGTTACTAGGTTACCAATACCACCATCATCCGCTGAACAACTTGATGGAAAAGCACCTAATTCGCATTTGTTTTTTGTTTTTGCAAACTTTGAAAATCAAAGAAGGCGGGCCTCTACTGTTCACAGAAGATGAGTGCCAATTCCAACATGAGGCTTCTGTATTTAATGCAAACAAAACTGGAAAATGAATAAACTTCAACTGATCACTGTTGAGCTGTTGAGTATCCTCTCACACATTCAGCTTAGTTATAAGGCTTCATAAACCTGTAAAGTCAAATGGAAAATTGAAGTCCCAAGTGAATGTGTTGGGTCACTCACATATCGTGATGTCTCCTCAAGATTCTGATCATTCATGTCTGATGGAAGTATCCAGGTGGCATCAGGACCCATGGCATATGGCTTAGGTAGCTGACCCCTGAACTCTGATTGGATGAACTGTAAGTGCCAGCTGTAAATGAATAAGATATAGTTAGTATATATCATAGACCTATACTACCGTTCAAAAGTTTGGGGTTAGTCAGATCAAAAATACAGTAAAAAAAAGTAGTGTCATCTTCAGTGTCACATGATCCTTTAGAATTCATTCTAATATGCTTATTATTACCAATATTGAAGACAGTTGTGCTGCTTAATATTATAGGATTCTTTGATGAATAGAAAGTTCAAGAGAAAAGAATTTATTTGAAAGAAATATTTTGTAACATTTTACATGTCTTTACTGTCAATTTAATCAGAACTCAGACTCACTTGTTGGGCAGGAGAAAACTGCTGGGGAAGCGGTACCACTCTTTCCCCACACAAACATTGACTAGTCTGCCCTCTGGAACTGTGTGGATTGCAGGATCTTTAGCGATGCGATGAAACTCTGGATACAAATCCAGTGGAGCATGATAGCCTTAAAGCACACAACAATCCCAAGTGAGAGAGACATCCCAAAGGGAGTACTGAACTTCACAAGGTAAAGAATATAGTTTTTATCATTTTGTTTATCAACTTCATCTGCCAGCTAGATAACCCTACCTTTGGGGGCATATTTCAGTAGAATTGGCCCAAGCCTCTCTCAAAAACCTTACTGTTGAGCCCTTACGTGATTTGTCCTTACCTCTGAAGAGGGCCACAGATCGGGACAGTGAGAGCACTCCAAACAGCAGCACAGAGCCGAGAGCCAGCCAGTTGGAGGAGATGGTGTAGTGCTCCAGACGATAGCGCTGGAATATGAAGTGATAGCACTTCTACATGGAGAAAAACAGACAGAAAACAGTTTAAAAAGGAGAATGAATTAAAGTATAACATTCAAATTACATGCAGGTTTACCAGCAAACAAATTTACACAACACTGGGGAAATATGCTAATAAAGATGTGCAGTTCTCTGTAGTTTTTGGACATGTGCTAATGCAAAAATACAAAGATATTCTTTAAAAGAATATTGAAGTTCCATGTACACTATTGTTCAAAAGTTTGGGGTCAGCAAGTTTGTTTTTTAAAATAAATTAATACTTTTTATTCAGCAAGGATGTATTAAATTGATCAAAAGTGACAGTAAAAAAAAAGTTTATAATGTTGCAGAAAAAAATCTATTTAAATGCTGTTCGTTTTAACTTTTTATTCATCAAAGTATCCTGAAAAATTGTATCATTGTTTAAGCATTAAGCAGCACAACTGTTTTTAACATTGATAATAATAATAAAAAAAAAAAAGTTACTTGCAGCAAATTATATTAGATTATATCATATTAGAATGATTTCTGAAGGATCACGTGACACTGAAGACTGGAGTAATGATGCTGAAAATTCAGCTTTGCCATCACAGGAATAAATTACATTTTAATATATATTAAAATAGAGACCAGTTATTTTAAATTGTAATAATATTTCACAAAATGACTGCTTTTGCGCAGTATACTAATCATACAAATCATTCCGTACCATAGTATTAAAAGTTTTTTTTTTTTTTTTAATGGAATACTGCGTTATTTTATTATAAATGATTTATCAAAATAACTTCCCCTCCTTCTTGCAACGACATCTATGATGATGTGTTTACTGGCACGAGGGCGGGGCAACCCGTCACTCACATGAGATCACAGCAACAGCAAACAACAATGATCCAACCATCCAATCAAAATCAAGCCTCGCTCCACATTTTTCTTGTTCAAGAAGCCATTGTCATGACAAATCGGGTCCTCCCTTGAAATCGGGTCTCCACAAACTCTCAGTTAATGATTATCTTACATATATACGAATTATATTAATTTAAAATTCACATAGCTTACTATATAATGCATAAGAAAACAAATTAGTGCTTAATAAAACCAATTGAACGTAATTTCTTAAACTTGATTAACTGTTAATAAATTAATAATAATAATATTAAGTGAATAATTGAACATCATTAATTTGTTTTATTTATAACTGAAATATTTGGACATTTAACACTTAATTTAACACAATTACATTAAAGATGATTGTGAATACATGTAGAGTAAGTGCAAATGCGTGTATAAAATAAGCTATCAGGCTAATCGGATATATTGTACATAAGCTAACTAACAGACAAATGGTCATAATAACGTAGGTAAAACAGCATTTATCATAATATGATTTTATAGGGATTGTAATCAGGTGCTAAAGAGAGTACGTATTAAAAGCAATTTGAACCAATGGGATCGCTTGGGGTCTTAATGGAGACCCGATTTCGAGGGGGACCCAATTTGTCACTAAACCGTTTCACTCGGATATATGTCACAATAGGGAAGAAAAGACTATCGCAACTTCTGTTTCATGCAGACTAAACTGCAATCTAGCAATTCTAACCTGCAGCGAGGATAGTGCCACTGCCCCACACAGACAGATGAGAGGGTAGATGGGAAACAGAAAGCGCTCCTCTTTATGTGGACGAGTGAAGAACACCAGCATCCATATGTACATAGGAGACAGTGTTAACCAGTACGGCCTGCCCAGGTTGTGAACTGCAATTTATACAATAAGAAACACGAGATTAACAGTATGCCCAGTACGTCACCTGCATGTCACAAATACTTTGTTGGTAATTTAAGGGCTTAATTAAACAAACGTCAAAGACACATCTTTCTCTCTTACCATTGAATCTTTGAAGCAGTGCCTCCATAAGCGCAGTGAGAGGAAGAGAAAACAGGGCCAACACAAACACAATGTTGAAATTAAGAAAACCATTCACAAAGTAGTAATGCCAGGGCTCTGTGCCTGTAAGAGAAAAAAAAACACTGTAATAAAAAGGTTTAAACGTTGATCACTGTTGCCATCTGATGGCACTAAGAAGAATTAGCATTTATGTGCTTTACTGTAAACAATTTGTTTGTTTTAAAGGTGCAGTATTTAATATTGACAGCTAGCGGTTGAAATGGGTACTGCAGTCCAAATTCAAAGTATTCCATGTTTCCTAAATCTCAGCAAACATATGGCATTTTTATGCATTAGTACAGTAAAAAAATTACATACAGCATGTTTAAGGATGAGTCAATATTTTCTAAATGTATATACAAATAATTTGAAGCATACCATAGAGATCTGGCCCATGAGGAGTGAACACATTGTATAGTATTATGTTCAGAGGTGCAATCACCAGCTTGCCATAATAGTAGCTGTCTATTACAACAACAGGGACCTACAGAAAAATATAACAATGTTAAGTGTTATCAGTGCTCTCATGTCAGTATAATACAATTATTCTGGATATTTTTGATTTTAAAAAGCCATTTTACAATTGATGAAATCTCAGTGTATGAAATCAGATCAAAAGGACACAAAAACAACCTAAGACAGAAAAATCTATGAGTTTCCCAACCAGAAAGAGCAGCAACGCCACCAGAGTCCACATGATAAAACTCTTCCACTTCTTCTTCAGCAACAGCAGGTCAAAGGCAATGGGTATGCTGCAAAATCAATCAGTAAACAGATCCTAAATTCACCTAGTTGGATGATCAGGATTATTTCTATGGCTTTTCACCAAATGTGAGTAAATATTGACTTTGGTGAGTAAATGAAACAGTTACTAGCCATACTAGCCATTAGGAACTGCAGGATAATTCATGGATTAAACTGCAAGTACTAAAGTTTGACCCTTACTTTTTATCACTATTTTTGTTTTGTTTGTTTTTTGTTTCGTACTGTTGGGAAAGTATAGAGTACGTTGGATAGTAGTGGTGAGAGAGAAGTGGGATCAGGACATGGCCCATGTTGCAGTCAAACCTGGGTTATTTACCTGATGAACATGTTCTGTAACATGTTCTGATGAACATGTTCGGTCAGATTTGTAAGTTACATTAAGTGAAACAGTAATTTGCACCGAAAGTTTGGACGGTAAGAGTGTTACAGGTGTTTTAATGTTTTTGAAAGAAGTCTCTTATGCTCACCAAAGCTGCATTTATTCAATAAAAATGCCAAACGATACATGCCAGATCAGTATGTGGCGCTGTAATTCTGCCACAGAGATACACTAAAAATGGAAAATAAGACTTGGAGCATGCGCATAAACCTTGCGCACTGTATACAAAATAAAGCTTAGAAATACAGCTTTATTTTAGTAAAGCTAAAAGGCTCAGTAGCTTCTGCGGCACGAACACAAGCATGTAGTCCGCTATTGTTGTTGCGGTTACGTGACGTAGCAGTGTGTGACTAGAGTCGAGACGTGGGGTGATGACATCATTGTTTCACAAAATATACGGACTGGTTGAACACACGAAAACACAAGGGTGTCGTTTTCAGATTTATCCACTCTGGGACCCGGTTTAAAAAAAAAAAAAATAGCGGTTTCAGGCTCCCAGAACGCCAGATCCGTCTGGACGAAACGCCGATATGATACAAAATTTTTACGGATACATCTAAACGCGTCTCTGTGTGGACGGGCTCTCAGTTTCTCTAAACTCTGCCTCTCTGTGAGACTCGTCTTGGTCAGACGGCCCAGTGTGTTGTGATTGGTCTTACAGTGCATGTCGGAAACAAAACGCCTATTACCATATTTGAATTTCAGCTCTGGAGGCTTCCTCAGCACTTGATACACAGTGATACTAACAGTAATGATGGTGTTTATTTTTCTGTATGAATTACAAGCTTGTGTCCTCATCCTTTTGAAGGATTCACAGCACTGAAAACAGCGTCTTCTTGATAACACGAACCAAACTCTTCCAGGCCTCAGCTACAACTACAGCGTTTGAGGACGGGTCAAAGTAGACGTTGTTGTTCAATGAAGACCATAGGCTGGAATTATGCAAATATGTTACATTGTTACATAGATTTGTAACGGGAAGTGAGACTAGAATTGCTGGCGATTCGTTTCAGGCAGTTCAGAATTTATTCTTTCTTTTAGGATATACTAACTTAATATGTTGTGCACTGACCTTTTACATTCACAAACAGTTATTACACACTGCATGAAAGGTAATATTCAAACAAGCATAATAGGGACACTTTAAGCTCCCAAGAACAAAAATGTGAGGAACAAAAATCAGGAAAATAATTTTTAAAATAAATCAGCTAAATAATTCTTCTCATAAGGACAAAATGCAACTTTTAATATATACATAATGCAAAATACAGTTTCATGGCTGATTATAAATAATGGCAGGAAATGTTGGCAGTTGTGGTAGAAATAGTTTTTTGCTTGTCAATACACAAAAATATAAATTATTGACCATTTCTTACCCCAGCAGGGCACTGAAGGGCCAGCCCACTATGGCCCCTGCTGCAATACCCAGCACAGCCAGACTGGGGTGCCCCTGGAACCAGCCAGTCATAGCTACCACTGTACTGTACATACAAAACGTACTGGGGAGGAAAGCTGCATATAACACATACACAAACACACACACACATTAACCAGCAGGGTATACAGCAGTTACAACCATCATCCATTTTCAAAGTGATCAACCGGATAAGGCAAAAATGACCCATTTGATTTGACTCACCTGCAGAGGAGCAGAACATCCCTGCACTCAGGACGAGGAATGCCAGCAGAAGCCGTCCCACGTGCAGGCCAAACTTCTTACACACGGCCCTGTGTGAGACCCATGACATCAGACCTTTAAGCCACTTTTATTGCATCACACTGTAAAATTCACCTATTTTAGCCCAATGCTGAGGTGCCATATGTAGTATGCTGCACTTACTTGTAGAAGTAGAGCTCACACACACAACAGGTAAATGCTAACATGCAGCGCAGGAAATAAAACACAAGGACCTGAATGGTAACAAAATAATACGAACATCAGCAAATTAGTTAACATGTCCACATGTCTAAGCAGGCATATAATGAATAGCTAACATATACAGTTGTGGTCAAAAGTTTCCATACACCTTGCAGAATCTGCAAAATGTTAATTATTTTAACAAAATAAGAGGGATCATAAAAAAAATCCATATTATTTTTTATTTAGTACTGTCCTGAATGAGATATTTTACATAAAAGATGTCAAACACAACTATTACAAAAGGTTCAAACATTCACTGATGCTCCAGAAGGAAACACGATGCATTGAGAGCCGGGGGGGTGAAAACTTGAAGATGTACAACAAGAAGATGTATTCATTTTTCTTATTTTGTTTAAAGATCTTTTTTTTTTTTTTTCATTTAGTATTGCCCTTTAGAAGCTACAGAAGATACTTACATGCTTCATATAAGACAAAATAAGTTCAATATACGCTGATCTTTAAATTAAAAAAAGTTTTCACCCCCTGTTCTCATAACTGTTCAGCACAAACAAGGCACTCATGAACAACCATCACACACCATAAAAATGCATCATGGATCATCTAGGTAACAACATACAGTAATAATAATTAAACGTATGTAAACTTTTGAACAGGGTAATTTTTATAAATGCAGCAATTATTTTGTCTTATGGACTATATGTAAGCATCTTTTATGTAAAATATCTTATTCAGGACAGTACTAAATTAAAAAAAAAAGATGATTCCTCTTATTTTGTCAAAATAATTAACATTTTGCAGATTGTACAAGGTGTATGTAAAATTTTGACCACAACTGTACCTATAATATAGATACTTTGAATACAATTTAAGTTGTTATGAATAAAACTGCCAAATGCATACTGTAAATGTAATTTAATGAAAAACTCTGTATTACAGCTGAGAGCCATTTAAAAATACATTTTAATAGTCCTCGAAAGAGTTGATTAAGCAAAAGTAAAACTGTAAAATTGCACTACAAAGAAAAAGAAATAGTTTTACTTTCCATCACTGTTAGAAATAAAGGATTATTATATTGAGTTGCATAAGTGGAACCACAGCTTTCTCATGGTTACTTTCTTCAGATTTGAGATCTGATTTTTCCAGGGAACTTAAAGGGTTAGTTTACCCAAAAATTAAATTTCTGTCATTAATTACTCACCCTTGTGTTGTTCCACACCCGTAAGACTTTCGTTCATCTTCGGAAAACAAACATTTTTGATGAAATCCAAGAGGTTTTTTTATCTCCCATAGAAAGCAACGAAATTACCACATTCAAGACCCAGAAAAGTAGTAAAAACATCATTAAATTAGTCCACATGACTGCAGTGGTTCAACCATAATGTTGAACCTTAAGGTTCAACCTTAACGAGAATACTTTCTGTGTGCAAAAATAAAACAAAAATAAATACTTTATTCAACAATTTCTTCTATACCCTTTCATTCTCCTACGCAGTTTACGTTGAAGAGACATTGCAGAGCTTCCAGGTTCTACATCAGAACACTGACTCAGTATTGGCCGGCTCCTGCGTCAGCATCACATGCATGCGTCGTGCTGCTCACGTGAACAGTGTCGGCCAATAATGAGCCAGCGTTCTGATGTAGAACCTGGAAGCTCTGCAATGTGTCTTCAACGTAAACTGTGGAGGAGAATGACAGGGTAGAGAAGAAATTGTTGAATAAAGTCGTTATTTTTGTTTTGTTTTTGCGCACAAAAAGTATTCTCGTTGCTTCATAACATTAAGGTTGAACCACTGTAGTCACATGGACTATTTTAACAATGTCTTTACTACTTTTCTGGACCTTGAATGTGGTAATTTTGTTGCTTTCTATAGGAAATAATAAACCTCTCGGACTTCATCAAAAATATCTTAATTTGTGTTCTTAAGATGAACAATGGTCTTGCGGGTTTGGAATGACATGAGGGTGAGTAATTAATGACAGAAATTTCATTTTTGGGTGAACTAACCCTTTAAAGTAGCCACCTCACTATTCAAAGAAATATACTTCTGCATTACAAATGCTTGCAAGTACAGAATCAAAAGTGGTAACCAATATAGTAACTAGTCTGGGGCTGGTCACAAGATTACCTTGTTGGTTTGTAATATTTTGGCATGAAAGCAGGCAGGAAGGGCATGGAGCCAAAGATACGCATAGGAACGAATCGCGTAGGCTGGGGAATATTCCCATGTCTGCATCCCTGTTCCATATAGCAGGTAGTGAGTCTGGCCAGCAAAAAGAGAAAAATAAAAAGAATGTTTTAAGAATGTTTGGTAAACCTTTCTTTTATATACTAAAGTGAGTAGTTCTTAGAAGAAGGTTGAAATTCAGCAATATGGCCCATTCATAAGGTTTATACTTAAGACTGTGATCAGGAATAGACATGATAACCTTCTAGTTAAGACAAAAAAAAGTTCTTGAATCTGAACTACACCCAGACAGTCGCTAGTGGGTTGGATTATTACATACTCCAGGGCATCACATGACACAACAGTGACACAGATCAGGGCTTTATATTAATAACGATTTGCTTTCTGCTGTTCCAGTTAGACCAGTATTTTAGCTTTTTACTTGCCCTGTAAATATTCTCGTCATACCATAAAAATAATACATTTTAATATATTTTATTTTGAAAAAAGTGTTATAATTGTTATAATATGTTATACTATACATATTATATTATAACATATGTTAAAAATTATAAACAAAAAATATTTTGCACCATTATGTTTTTTACACCAAAATATTTTGAAAAAAAAAAAAATACAATAAATAATAATAATAATAATAGTTTAATTAAAAGCTGTAATGGAGTTGTTTTAACTTGTCCCAGGATAAAAGCTGTATATGTGTGTGTGTTAAAAATAAATATGTTAATTCATATATAATTAATTATTATAATAGGTTATATTGTACATGTTATAATACATATGATGTTAAAACGTTATAATATATGGATTAAATGGGTTAAGATTTATTATTAAAAATTACATTTCATAATTGTGTTGAATTAAATGATTATAAGCTGTACTAATTCAGCAATAACTGCAAATTATAAAAAAAGTATTTTTGTGTGTTTCAATAATTTTGTTAAGAAAAAACAGCTATAAATGCAAATTAAAACAAGTGTACATTTATTTATGTTATTATATATATATATATATATATATATATATATATATATATATATATATATATATATATATATATATATATATATATATGACCTTTAATATTAATTTTCAACCTATTTTTACTATTCTATTATTCTCGCAAAGTCATTCTCGCTTTTACTAAATCTTTGTTAGTCAGATAATAATATTATATAATAATATAATTAATATAATATAATAAATAATATTAACATGGTGACATATCAAAATCAGCAGAATTGCAACAACAATAATGAACAGGCTGTATCACAGAAAACCAAATGCAAGCAAAGTGTGCAAAGCATAACACATGTAATGAGAATGCAGTGCCAGGCCAACAGGACAAGTGACCATCAACTGGCCCAAAACTCACACAATGGTCCCAGGCTATTTTTTATTACTGCACCCTGAGAGCTTAAAGGAACACTCCACTTTGTTTGAAAATAGGCTCATTTTCCAACTCCCCTAGAGTTAAACAGTTGAATTTTACCGTTTTCGAATCCATTCAGCCGATCTCCGGGTCTGGCGGTACCACTTTTAGCATAGCTTAGCATAGTTCATTGAATCTGATTAGACCGATAGCATCTCGCTCAAAAATGACCAAATAGTTTTGATATTTTTCCTATTTAAAACTTGACTCTTCTGTAGTTACTTTGTGTACTAAGACCGACGGAAAATGAAAAGTTGCGATTTTCTAGGCCAATATGACTAGGAACTATACTCTCATTCCGGCGTAATAATCAAGGAAATTTGCTATCATACCATGGGTGCAGCAGGCGCAATGATATTACACAGCGCCTCTCACAAATGTCTCCATGGTTGCAAGGCACGCTCCCTGTGCAAACAGGGGGTCACAGGCGCTGCGTAATATCATTGCGCCTGCTGCTGCCATGGTACGGCAGCAAAGTTCCTTGATTATTACGCCGGAATGACAGTATAGTTCCTAGCCATATCGGCCTAGAAAATTGCAACTTTTCATTTTCCATCGGTCTTAGTACACGATGTAACTACAGAAGAGTCAAGTTTTAAATAGGAAAAATATTGAAACTCTTTTATCATTTTTTAAGGAGATGCTAACGGTCTAATCAGATTCAATGAACTATGCTAAGCTATGCTAAAAGTGGTACCGCCAGACCCGGAGATCGGCTGAATGGATTCGAAAACGGTAAAACTCAACTGTTTAACTCTAGGGGAGTTGGAAAATGAGCCTATTTTCAATAAAAAAGTGGAGTATTCCTTTAACAAAAACTTGTGAACCAGGAAAATGTGTAACTCACTGGCTCCCAGTAATTGTAGGTTTCATCACAGTCAGAGATGTTACTGAGCAGCGCAGCACAGAAGCGGGCTGAAACCAGGCACTTGAAGGCTGTGGAGCCCTCAGGAGCCCACACCTGTCCTGCCTTACCGGATGACCTGTAATGGAGAGGCAGGGTATAGGAGCTAATGTGCTTATCTGGGAGCAAGCTAATAAGCAATAAGGGAACAGAGCACATGGTTATACAATGTTGTCGTTCATTTATTTAGCACTTAAAACAGTGTCAGTCTAAAACTAAGTGAAAACTCATCCACAAGCATAATCAGTACAGATGTGTGTGAGAAATTCCAGCTTTTCGCATAGACAAAAAAAAAAAAAGACAACAATGTCAAGGGAGTGTTATTGTATTCCTCCTGCGCTGTTCAGCTAATGACAATGTAAGAAGATTATGAAATTGGACATGCGCGAATGTGCACCTGAGATATACAATATCAAACATGCTTAAGCAATATGAAAATGTTTCACTACCTAATGTCACTAAAGTATTCCAGCTCAATCACAAGCGTTTATTTTAAAAGAACAATCATTAAACATTTTTTTCAGCATATGTTCTATGGAGCGCTGACCAGCGTTACACACCAGTAGAGCTGTGAATGAATGAATGATTGAATGAAAGCCGTCATGTTACATTAAAGCGAGCTTATTCGTGTCTCCTGGGTACATTTTAGTATTTCTGTCTCTTCCAGGTCTGTGCGTGTTATTTAAACAGTCTGTGGACATTTTATGTGTTTACTATCTGTACTAATCGTAGATATACAGACAGACTGACGTTAGCGAGCTAGCGACCTGTCAACACTACACAATGTTACACCGCGCGTCAGCAGGACTGGCTTATGGTTACTTACTCATTTCGGGGGTCACTAGACTTATTGTCCTCAACACATTTGTCGTCTTTTGTTGCTCGGCTGTCAGCGGGAGGTGTGTTGTTCACGTTGTTGGCATCTTGTTTGCTTCCCCGTCTGTTGCGCTGACGGAGACCCTTCGTCGCCATGTTTCTACTGGCTGTGCGTGACGTCATCATTACACCGAAAGCAGCGCAGGTCGACGGAAAGCCATTAGTACGCAGATAGCAAATATTACCCTTGTCTGCTGACTGACTGCTAACCACTGTTAGTATCAATGATTTTAGTATCATTGAGATACTATTATGTTTTATATATATTATAATTAATTAATTTTTACTTTTGTATTTTCCGTTAAACTTTTAGTTAACTCTAATAACCCTGCTGCAATTTAGCATGCTTTTAATGACTTACTTAGCTTTTAATGCTACAATGACCAAAGTACAGTTTACTACAACTAAGTCTTTCGATATTACATATATTTCATAACACAGCTACAAACATTTTCTCATATATACTCATTTAGTACATTTGGCTATTATTTAAGCCAACTGAACAATTAATTATATTAATATCAGTATTATTACTTTACAGTAGTAATGTACCATTGTATTATGGTACAATGATGGTATCAGATGGTAATAATAACAACATGCTACTGAATGATTACATTTACATACCATCTCTTACAAAAATTATTTTGGTGCATCCCAGGTGAAAAAATACTATAGTAAATACTATAGTGTTTTTGAACCATACTATAGTAAATTGTAGTATACTGTATATATTATAGTATTTACAACACTTTGTTAATGAAAACTACAGCATACTATTAACTATAGTGAACTGATAAACTAATAAATACTGTAGTATACTTTAGTTTTTACTACAGTAAACTGTAGTGTATATTGTAGTACAATATACTCTATAGTTGTAAAAAACTTAGTACAGTATTGGGTAATTTGTTTATATTACTATAGTTGTTATATTATCACAGCAACTATAGAATTACCACAACAAATTAATTCAAGTACTTTACTATAGTATGGTTTTAAAAACACTATAGTATTTACTATAAATTACTATAGTATTTTTTCACCTTCACTACCATTTGTATAACCACAAAAAAAAACATATTTAAATTATGGTTTTGTTGGTATAGTGTATTTAGGTTGGCTTAGTAACTTAAAATAATATTTTTGTCTTGAATAAAACCAGTTCATTCAGATCCATTTTTTCAGTGTATCATAATACCATGTTCATGTTTGTTAGTGTGACTTTGTATATTAGCAAATGGCCCTAAATGTACATTTAAAAAACTTACATGTGGAATTATGACATTTCTTCCACATTTTTAGTATTAGTTAGATTTTGGCAATATCCTATTGAAGCAAATGACGCAAAACAGGAATTTTGAGTTTGTGATAGCAATTCCTATACAGAAAAATCACTTCCTGCCCTCCAGCTGCATTTCGCACCACAGCAATGACGTCACTTGCAAACAACCTAATAGGTTGTAAAAAAAAAAAATAAAAAAATAAAAAAAAATTGACTTGCTCCTCTTCATAACATAAGGATCACGTACCAACATATGTTGTGATTTTCTGTTTATACCTTTCTAAACCAGCACAGTATGGACTTTTCTCCATCTTGTCCTTTCTAATTTTCACTTCCTGTCCTCCATCTGAATTTTGCGCGTCATCAGAATCATGTGACTGAAAACAAGCTATAAAGAATAAACACATTTTCCTGTTTTGTTTTAATTTGTTGTGAAAAGATTTTACACTGAGCCCTCAGATTATACACTTAGTATTCTCAAACAGGACCTGTAGTCTCATGATCAATAGTTCAGTGAGGGTGTCATGATATATGAAATCAAAAAACCTTGCCACACTTGCTAATTCTGCACACTTTAATGCTCCAAAAATCTTCAATGATAGACACGTTTAGAAATGTTTGCAACATTTGCATTTGTTGGACTCCTTACAAAATATTACTGGTGTGCGTTTATTTTCAGATAAGTGCCATGGTATATGAGCCTAAGATGATAAACATTTTGTAAACAGATTTTTTATCATATACCTTTATGTGGCTGGAATTCAAGGCTGTCTTTTTAGGTTCAACAAATTGTTTACCTCTTTTTGCTTAATGAGTAGATTACACCAGCAGTTTAAGCATCCCAACCAGTCCAACACTGTTTGACCAAGCGGGTTAGTTTGAATAATCTGACAATAGCCTTTATTTTAGAGATCCAGTTTAGTTGACGCTACTGCCAGAAGAATAGAAATGACACACTTACAAGCAATAATACAATTTACAGTCACAACTGATCATAAACATAGACATTGCAGAAATATCACAGTATCAAATGCAGCTTCAGAGATATTGTAAACATACATGTGCCCTACAAAGAACCTAGAAAAATATTTAAGTATTCTTTAAAAAAAAAATGCATCAGATTAAATGATCTGCAGTTGTGCATGAATAATCATGTCTCAGAGTTTCTTAATTAAAAGACATCACTAAACATGCATAATTAAAGAATATTAAACAAGTAAAAGTAACAGTACTACTGAATTTTGTAAACATTTCTTGGATATCTCCCACAATATTTATAATTTAATTAGCATAATGATAGGATTTCAAACACAGCAACAAAAGAATCCCTTTATTTCAAATAGTTTGATATGTCAGTTTTAAATAAATGAGAATAATACCCCATTGTATTTGCTAAAATTTAAATTTAACCACTCACTTGTGTGTATTTATAAGAAAAACTACAGAAACAAATCAGTCAAAATAAAGACTTGCTCTTCCCATTTATGAAGCTAAATTTCAACTTTAAAAATTAAAATCTAAGATTATACATCCATTTGATCCTCTTCACCTCAGCGTGACTTGCAGGCGCAGGGGTAACAGTCTCCGTAGCTGATTCTGTAGTCCCAAGACCTGGCTGTGTGAGAGGGCGCGATCTGACGACTGATATGTCAGCCTATAGCACAGGCTTGCATGACCCATGTGAGGGTGTCTGAAGCGATCTACTAACGCCACATTTTTAACAGAACCGCAAGAAGCCTCTCGCACAAGTGAATGGAACTTCAGTTCGTCATAGATTTCTGGGTCCATCCAGAAACTGATATCATGCGAGTAGCTTGGTGGGTACAGGGAGAAAGGACTGAAAGGTCCAAGTGGATTGAGCTCGAAATGCTTAAGAAAGCGAGGATCGGCACTCCAAAGTAAGCACCAGTCAGAAATGCCGAAAATCACGGTGGCTAAATGATCCAAGTTTATTGAGATGGCAATTAACTGTAAACCTTCATCGAGGGCTGAAGAAAAAGAGGGTAGAGATGCGATCCGCCCAAACTTGGGAAGCATCTTTGAATTCATCCACACTTGCTGCTCTAGGCCTATTTGCCCCTCTTCAAAAGAGACGCCGTACGAAGCGAGCAGCGACTCCAAACAATCTTGGAAGCACTGGAGAGGATTGGATTCTGTAGAGAACATTCCCACCAATAGAAGCTGGTGGAACGCAGGAGAACGGCTCGGAGAGATGGCCACTCTCTGAAAGACCAGGCCACTAACCGCATGAAGCGTACCAGGGCTGAAGTCCTCGTTCTGGGTGATCTCTTGGACATGCAGCAACAGAGACGGTCGTAGTGCATAGTTGCCAGTAAAGCTTTGTTGGTCATCCATAGACTCACAGTTGTTTTGCTCGTTTTCGCTTTGGTCAAATATATAGGTATCAGTAGGTTTAATCCAGTAGACCTCTGAGTGGGTCAGAGTGGAGTCAGATGCCTCAGGTGTTTCTGGTAGGCAGCTTACTAGTTCTGGGAAGTCCTCATTCATAGTGCATACTGGCCAGACTGACTTTAGCTCTCTAAGTAATTGCTCCTGGACAGTTTTCACTGGATGATGTGACTGCTGACCAAGGAAATTCCTGACAGGAGACACAAGAATCCAGTAAATTGATGAAAACATTTTAATTCATGATGCATAAGCATACTGACCAAAAAAAAAAAAAAAAAAAAAAAAAATATATATATATATATATGAACATCCCATCTTTTTGTAATATAGTATATATTATAGTATATATAGTTTTTGCTGTTAAAAACACAAGATGCAGGTCAGGTGGATTAAAATATCCAAAAACAACTAGAACAATGTTACATATTTTGTTGACTTTTGAACTTACATTATGTCCCAAATGTTTCCAAGAATGTTTAAATCCAGAAAAATAAGCAATTTTAACCAGGACATGCGTCCGTGCGTCACCTATCAATGACATCATACCTGTGTTACCCTCGATTCCTGGTTTTATTTTGTAGAAACCATGGAAACACTAAAGACTCTTTAATATATTATGTTTTATTAGACAAGGAAACAACTGTTTGGATACATTTATAGACAGAAAACTAATCATTGTTACATAGTTCAATATGTTTAGTCTTATTGTTTGAATTTCGTTTTCTTGATTATATTATTAATATTATATTCTAATATCGATATAGCTTACTACAGTGTGCAACAAGTGTCTCATAGCAGCCGCAGAGCGAATGCACAAGAGTAATGTTATAATTTTCAACACACTCAAATGTATCTAATATGATAAACAGCGCTGCTTTATCCCACATACGAATCACCGGAAGAAGCCGAAGCAGCGACTGTGGCATAATAAAAGTTCCGCTGCTCTTGAGCCATGTGTCTGTCGCACTCGTCTGTCATTAGCAATCGCTTCAGCGGCCTCGTTCAGCTCCCACAGCACTCGGCCCTGCTGTGCTTCATACTACAGTAACGTTAATAATTTCATCCATGAACATGATTTCTGCCTGAGTCCGAGATTAAATCTTATAAATATATAGTATACATTTTAAAGATTAATTTTAACTGACCTGTAAACAGTGTTGCGCAAGTTACTCTAAAAAAGTAATTAAAGGTGCAATATGTAATATTTTCTGTCCGCTAGAGGTCACTTAAGGCCTATTCAAAACAAAGGCGTAGCTTGATGACGCCAAGTTTGAGCGCGGAACCTTGGGACATGTGGTCTTCACCTCACAGCCGGTGGAAAACAATTGGGATAGGACTCGGGAAGAAATCATATTCATGGATGTGATTATTAACGTTATTGTAGTATGAAGCAGAGCAGGACCGAGTGTTGTTGGAGCTGAACGAGGCCGCTGGAGCGATTGCGCAACACACGCCTCACGAGCAGCAGAACTTTTATTATGCCACAGTCGCCGGCGCCGCTTCCGCTTTTCCGGTCATGAGTATGAGGCAACGCAGCTTTGTTTATTATATTAGATACATTTGAGTGTGTTGAAATTGATGTTATAAAGTTACTCTGTGCGTTCGCTCGGTGGCTGCTGTGAGACACTTGTTGCACAATGCAGTAAGCTAGATCAATTTTAGAATATCATATTAAATGCTGGATGGCTTGTGTTGATAAATGACATGTAATTAATTTTAAAACGTATTGTGTGATGGAGAAAATGCTGTGTTACTGTTACTAAAAATAAAGCTGCATCTGATTATGCTATGTTAGCTACTTGACAAAATAGTGTTTTTCTCTGAGGCATGGTAAAGCATGGTACTTGCAAAAAATAAGAAAATTAGATTTAAACAATAAGACTAAACATGTTGAGCTATATAACAATAATTAGTTTTCTGTCTACAAATATATCAAAACAGTTGTTCCTTTGTCTATTAAAACATGTAAATATTAAAGCGTCTTTGGTGTTTCCATGGTTTCTACAAAATAAAACCGGAAACCGAGGGTAACGCAGGTATGACGCAATTGACAGGCGACTCCTCACACGTCCCGGAGCCTTGGTTAAAATAGCAATTTTCTCACAATCTACAAATAGTTGTAAACATTTGGGATATTGTAAGTACTCAAGTGAACAAAATACAAAACACTGGTCTAGTGGTTTTTAGTTATTTTACTGCAAAATTCTTACATATAGCACCTTTAATTTCTAGTTACAAATCACATCTTCAACAGTGTAATTAGATTACATACTAATTACTCTGTCTAAAAAGTTTTGCATTACTTATTACTTTCTAAATCCCATATCATCCTCGACCAGTTGAACAATGCACGGATAGACATGAAACTCTTTTAATTCTTTAATATAAAACTGCATAAATTATTTAAAGGGAGAAGGTTACATTCAAAATATACATAATATTCAAAACATTCATAATATTTAGCATTAGACGTTAAATTTTGATTTGAATTCCAATATTGTTTTAAATAGAATTGTTCTATAATCGATACAGTATTTAATGCAATTACATCAGAAGTATCTGTAATTAAATTATAGAAAAATTAAGAGTAATCCTTTACTTTTTCAAGGGAAAAGTAATTAAATTACTGTATAAGTTAAACCCAACACCGCCTGTAAATGATGGGAAAGATAATCAAAATGTAAAAATATGGTAAATGTGCAATTAAATATTCTGTATAAACAAGACAAATAAATAAGAAAATCTCTAATATGGTATAGCTATTTCATACATCCCTAGCATAATGCAACATAAAAGTGGTTCATATGACTTGTCTGCTATATTGCAAGTCTTCTGAGTCCATGACGTAGCTTTGTGTGAGGAACAGACCAAAATGTAAGACATTATTCACTAATAATCTTCCCCTCTGCTGTAGAGCTTCAATCATATATGATGCCCTTGACATTTGGTCGTGAGACATGCGAGAACCAACGGTGTTGGCATATTTTTGTAGTCCATGTGACAACTGTTGTATTTAACCACTTCTATGATACGTTTTGCCATTTTGATGTATGAAAGACTCAGTCCCCATTCAGTCAATGATATGAAAAGGAACAAGCAGGAGATCCATGAAAAATTCAGCTTTTATGTTTCATGGCAAAGAGACTGCATTTAGTTTTGGAATGCCATATTGATGACTTCCGTATTTTACCGGAAAATAAGTCTGATTATAAATCTCTCACACACCTCTGCCAGCAATCTGTCCTGTAAACTTTCTCCTCCATGGCCAATGGGCTTTGTGTCCATGATTAGCTTGTTTAGTCTTCTTCATTTAAACTCTTTCCCCACCAGCGTTTTTTTTTTTTTTTTTAAGTTGCCAGCCAGCACCATCATTTTTGATCATTTTCACAAAAATGTCATGGCCCCCAGAATATTTTGTTGAATATCTGAACATGCAAGAGCTGCTTTTAAACAAACAAAAAATAAACAAATGAATAAATGTTTTTCTAGCTTCATGCATTAATTTTTTAATCAACACTTGAATTTGGGTAAATTTCATTAAAAATGTCAATATTTCGAACAAAAAGCTAAGAAAGTCATGTTTTTGTCTACATCCGGACTGGATTTAGAATGATGTTTAAAACATACATTGAGTAGATCGAGTCCATCAACACCCCCAAAGCTCCTATACCTCTTCATGGGTTCGACATTTAATTCGGTAATGTTAGGCTGTTTTGATGTATATGCTGTTCAATGTTTGATGATCACATGATTTTACATGTGCAATAAGCAATGCTTCTATCCTTGTTTCTGCTTCTTCTTCGCCTATGTTTTGATCCAGAGATTCTGTACTCTTTCGGAAGATGCGTAATAGCAGTATAAGTGAAAACATGGGTTGCTGGAAAATTCTGTCAATGGCGGGTAAAGAGTTAATGGTGAAGTATGTATTTTCTGCTACACTAGTGCCACCTATGCTAGAACTGATTTGTTTTTCATGCGTACTTGAGTGTGTACTATATTTTGCATGTTTAATGTTAACATTATATTAGTCACTTCTGAATAAAAGGCTACGTTCATACTGGGCACTTAATGCTCAATTCCGATCTGATTTTTTTCGTATAGTTGTTCACATTGTTGTTTTAAATGTGACCAATATCAGATTTCCAGTCTGAACAGATCATGGATCTGAACTGACCTGCATGCGCAAAAGAATGATACATGTGCGACTGCCAGGTTTTTACCACAAGATCCACTCAATTGCTTCTCAAAACTAGCCCAACCGTGTTCCATGGGGTATCCGGTTAAAAATTGCATTCCGGGGGTTAAATATCATGTTAGTGCGGTCGCTTTAACCCACGGAGTTGCAAAACAACCTGCGGCAACAGTGAAAAAGTAACCCAATTCTGCGTGAAAATCAGGAACTTGGAAACACACAGCGTGCTGTCATACAGAAGTAAACACGGAGAGCATTACACGTTTAAAGTACACGTTTATTTACAGTGTGATCTGCCACTGAAGCCAGTGAAATTATGCGCAGGCAATATGAAAAATAAAGACAATGATGAGACAAAAGAGAGCAGAGTTTTGAAACTTTTATGATACGAGCCCTCATGTTTTGCTTGTATTATAGAGCTGTCTCTTTAATACTTACGAGTTCTGACACATCACTGTCCTTCTACTGACTACCTTTCGCGGGTATGTAAAATCTTTGAATAGACTCCGATATGACTGTTCACACTGCGGTTGCATTACAAAACATCTGACCTGTATCGGGTTTAGTATCATATATGGAAGTGGCACAAATCGGAATTGAAAAAATCAGATTCCATGTGGTTTGTACTGTTCACACTGTCATGGAGAAAACAGATATGAGTCACATGTGGGCAAAAAAAAAATCAGATTTAGTTCACATTTACCTGCAGTGTGAATAAAAAAACGTGACTTCTAGTCTGGAAAATGCCAGTCTTCCCTTCTGGATGAAATTTACACAACACTGCTTTCAACTAAAAACTTACATGCGTTTTGGGCGTTCATTTATATGACAAAGGCATTTTGGGGGCCTAAAAACACAAACTTTTGAAGACAGGTTTCAAAGTGCACGTTTTTGAAAATTATACTGTTATCATCTCCGTGTCAATTACGAAAATGCGAATTTGTGAAAGTGGTGACATCATGTACATGCGAATTATGTGTTGTGCGTAATGTTTCTTTACAAAGTGACATTGCCAAACTACTGGCCTGGCATGCATAATACAGCGTTTTTTGAGCGGGGATTGTTTTGACAACATTGTCATCTGTATACGAAAAACGCGAAGGAAATTTTTTTTTAGTATTTAGTACATCACTGTCGTGTAAATGTACCCTTAGTTTCGCTATTATTCAGTAAGCAACAAGTTATCACTCACCTGTTTATAAAATTACTCAACTCTGCCGGAAGCTCAAAACAAACTGTCTCCTTCCCAAAGGTTTTCTCCATTTTCAGTTTCTCTGGCATGGTGTGCGGGAGACTCCGAGTGAAGATGTGGGTCAGAGCTCCCTCTACATGAAAACCTTTGTCTTGACTCCTTAGCAAAATAATTTAATAAATTTAAAACTGAATGCCATTACATAATTGTAACAGGAACATTTAAAAGTTCTTTATTCAAGGTAAATTATACACCATGTTAAACCACATTTTAGTGGACTATGTCCACTTGTCCAAGTGCAAAGCAGTTTACCTGTAACCAGTACATCTGTAACCTTGATACATTTCACAGTCAAATGGACGGATTTCACTGAGAATTAGCCCTGCTTCTGCTGCCATGGCAACCACCTGCCAACTATTGTGCCATTCTCTCATTGGACTGTCACATGGAGTGCCGCCTTGTCCATTGCACAAGGTGACATGCACTTCCCCATTGTCCTTTAGGACTGCAACGGCACTAGAAAAAAACAAAACAAAAAAAAAACAAACACAAAACATCCAATCATTATACATGAAATATGTACAAAACATCAGAACACCTCGAAACTCTTGATCCCCTCAGTATTAACATTACATAACGCTGGAAGTCAAGCTTATGTAACACCCTAATAAAGACCTTGTTGCCACAAAAGTGTCACTTACCTTTGGAAAAATTTCACCAACAGGACGCGGTTCTTCTTTACGCCACTTTTACGCCCACAGTGAGGGAAATTGAAAATAACACAGTCAAAAAGATGATGCTGAATGGCTTCGTGCTCCTTTAGGCATGTGCAATCCACCTCAAACAGAACAACTGATCCTGCAATGGGAATTGTTGGCAAAGACTGTATTGAATTCAAGGCCTCCGCAGAATTATCATACAGAATTCAAGGAGGCTTTTAACCCTCCTCAGTCGTTTCATAGCAACCGGCTGTATAAATTTATGGACTTGGCTGCAGGCATGCAAATTCGGGGCTATTATATTTTATGTATAGGAACAATAGGTCTCCTTGAAAATGTTTACATTAGCAAAGACTGTGGGTACTGAAATGGAACAAATATCTTTCAGAAATCATGAAAACAGGACAACAAAGACGCAAGAAAGCACTGTAAGAGTAAGAACATGTACATAATACAGTCTTGACAACATTATCAGGATGAAGAATCACATAACCGACCTCTCTCACGGAGTCGCTGTATGTTCAATACGGATCCCTCCTGTCTGAATGTTTGAATCTCGCTTTCAAAGCAAGTAGCGGTCACGCCGACATCATCGCCTGCGTTCTCGCTCAAAGCTGCCGAGAACGAGAAGTTGCCTTCCCCAACAAGTAGCACTTCGCGTGTCTTGGACATTTCCAGAAAATTTCACGTAAACAATCCAGCAAGCTGTCACATTAGTAGGAGAACAAAACTTTTCGATACATTCTGAGCAAGCGTTACAGCGTCCCGTTGACTATCGAGCTTGAACTGAGGGTAGAGCGCCTGGCAGGACACAATGCGGCATTAACATTAGACTGCATGTCACCATGACGCTCTGACATCTGTCGAGATACAGCTTGGAATCTAATTAAAATACCAAAGCTTTTAATGCCGGTGTTTGTGAGTTAACGCAACACCTGAAGACCAGAGGTGGTTTTAGGAGCAGATTTTCGTCCCGTTTGCGTATGACGGTGTCATTGAGAAAGATAGAGGTGAATCATTAGCTAGCGTGCAGCAGCAGTGAAGTTTCCTTCCCCGGGGAATGCCGCATAGTGGAAATCAACCGATTCTTCTGCCACCGTAAACAAGAACACTGGTTACTATGAGATACGCAGCGAGCTCGATGGCCACTTCGTAATCTAGTAAAATAAATATCGTATGTGTCCTGAGAAAGTAAAAAGTCCTGTAAAAAAAAGGAAAGAAAAGAAAAACCAGTGCAATAAAAAATATTACGACGAGATTATTTCTACCGCCAGTCTTCTGTACATTTTCAAAACAGATGTAATATTTTATAACCAAAATACTCATGCACTGTGCACGTTCCAGTTTACCCCCACGTTAGCATGCAGTGGGTGTGTTGCCAGATCTTACTAGAAAAATAAACGGCTTGCTTGCCATACCAAAATAAGTATTGAAATTGTAATCGAATTGAAAGCGATTTCAACCATCACAAATAAAAAAATATTTAATAGCCTCGTACCAAATACATGGACATAAAATATTGAGTTGAATTGAAATAATTGTATTGTCTTGTAGAGGCCGCGAAGAGACAAATACATCGTTTTCTCGGACACAGAAATATTTGTAATAATTATAGTCCGGACTGCTGAGAGAATCATCGGTACACCCCTTCCCACTGTCCAAGAACTGTACTCATCAAGAGTGAGTAAAAGAACTGGCAAAAATCACTCTGGACCCCTCACACCTAGGCTACTTCCTCTTTGAACTGTTGCCGTCTGGCTGGCACTACAGAGCACTGAGCACCAGAACAGCCAGGCACAAGAAAAGTTTCTTCCCTCAGGCCATCTACCTCTTGAACAGTTAAATGCCCCACTGGGCGATAAACACGTGCAATACAAAACACAATTTATACTAATATTTATTTAGCACACCATAACTCTTATTCACATTCTATTGCATTGTATATAGGCCTAACATACGTGTGCATACATTGTCCATTGACTATTTTGTATATTGCATATTTTTAGTTTTTTTAATCACTTATTTTATTTTTATCATCTGTCTTGTTATTATCTGTACTGTGAAAGCTTATGTCACCAAGACAAATTCCTTGTATGTGTAAGCATACTTGGCAATAAAGCTTTTTCTGATTCTGATTTCACAGGTATACAACTACTGGTCATCTAATTCATGAATCAGTAAATCATGAATACATTTACATTTTTTTTTAAATTACTCACTGGGTTAGAAGAGGGAGTTGGGAAACGCAGAAACACGTGACGACAGAAATCTAAAAAGTAAAATAAAATAAAATAAAATAAAAACTGTGGTGACTTATTACATTATGTAGAGTGGGTAAGTGATTGACCAACTTAAAAAAGTCGCTTATAATAAGCGGACATGGCAACACCACTGGTCACCACGTTTATGCGTAAGAGCGCTTCTGGCCAATGAAATATTTTTTATAAAAAAGAAGGCGGGTCTACACTGTTTGATTGACGGATCACATTAATTTAGCTTCAAAAAGTGTGAACGCTTTAAAGAATTAAACAAATGCATGCAGAACTACATTGTTTGACATTCCTTGATGAGTTAAGAACACAATTTTAATTTTCACTTTTTCATAGAGGAAATACCTTTTTACTCCCTCAGCAAAACAGGAAGACGTGTTCAAGAAGAATTGAAAGTGAAAGGCTGACTTTCTGAGAATAACCAAATAAGAAAGTTTAGACTCGGAGTGTCTTGCCATTTCTTGCGAGAAGTATTTAAGGTACGTTTGTTTTCTTTAAGTATATGTATATAAGTATTTAAGTATATAGGACTATCTTGATCAATGAATATGTCGAGAAAACAAAATGTAATATTTTACACTAACTATATGGCGGAACTGCTGACATATTGCTACTTGTAAAACATAATTTCAAACTTGACAAAGCTGACACAAAAGTCGCTTAAAGAACTGACAGTTACATTAGGAGTGAAAGATTTGGATTTGGACAAACTGAATTTATGTTTTGAATATGTTTGTGATGTTTGGCATAAATGCTAGAAATTAGAAATGCTTTTTTCTTATAAAAGTCAAATTAATTTCTTTACAAAAGTATAATAAATGAAATTTTATTAACAAATAAGTTGGACTGGGAAGTTGTAATTTAGGCACAAAGTGATTACTTTGAAGAAGCTATAATATCTTTGAACACTGATTTATTTAAAATGTATAATTATCATAAATTTTGTTAGATCATAGTTTTGTTGACTTTATTAGTATTCTAAATGATAGAAAATTGTAATAAAGATTGAGCAGATGTGTCCAAACATTTGACTGGTAGTGTCAAACTGACAAGCAATTATTATTATTATTCCATTTAATCCACAGGATATTAAAAAAATGTCATCGATCTCATTCTTTGGCTGGGAGGCATTCTATGATGAAGATCGTCATCTTCAGGCAAACCAGGAAGCCAAATCAGGCAGACACTATACGATGTATCACGGCACCTCTGTGCAAGTAGCTCGTCAGATCATAAAAAATGGGTTCCGGCAATCATCAGATGGAATGCTGGGACCTGGAGTTTATGTGAGCCGTGACCAGAAGAAAGCAGAGCGCTATCCTCTGAGATCCCCACCTACTGACAGAGTAGTGCTTAAATTAAGCGTTGACTGTGGAAAAGTCAAAAAAATTGATAAGGACAACCATCCTCTACAGAAGACCTGGCATAGTCAGGGCTACGACACTGCCTGGGTACCTCCTAACTGCGGCATGAAAGCTGTACCTAGCGGTCTAGAAGAGGACTGTGTCTTTGACCCAGCGCGTATCGAGGTCACAGATATTGCTCTTGCACCCAACACGACCATTTTAACTGAACTCAAGCAGCTCATTACTCAAAACCAAAAGTCTCCATCAAAATCGAACACCTCAGGTACTTGTACGGTGTGCAAGTTAAAACTAGGACCTGCTCATACTGTACAGCCATGCTGGGGATGTGGCGAAACTATCTGCGCTCTCATGATCAAACACAAGTGTGAGCCCTATTAATCAGAAACTGATCAGGAAATCATGAAAGATGCTTCATCCAGGAGGCTCAGGTTTTAGACTGGTTTGTTGACATGTCAATGCATGTTTAAAGTTGAACCGAAGGCCACTTTATCTGTGTATACAAAGATTTTACTTTCCTCAGTTCTCAGGGACACACAATCATCTTTGAAATTTATGCTCTGACAATTTCTTTTTCCTGATGATATGTGCCACCATATTTGATGTTATTTACAAAATTGAAATTATATATACACATGTATTGTTTGCCTATTTAACTGATTTTTTAGTTAAAAATGTATTAAAAATACAACCATTTTGTGCAGACGAGTATGTTAAATGTTTGACAATAGATGAGTAGTGCTATTCCTGTTCTTATTACACAAAATAAGGATTCCAATTGCAAAATATGTAAGAATGTTTGTTTTAGCCATATTTCATAAGCCTCAATAATATCTTTAGAATATCTGTTATTTTATTTATTTGTTTATGACGTAATTTTTCATTATGTAGTAAGAGTTAAAGGGATAGTCATCAAAAAAATCATCAATAATTTCTCAATATCAAGTTTTTCCAAACCTGTATGAATTTCTTTCTTCTGTTGAACACACACAAAGAAACAACAAAAAAAGATATTTTGAAGAATGTCGGTAACCAAACAGTTAATGGAGCCCATTGACTTCCATAGTATTTTTCCATACTATGGAAGTCAATGGGGTCCATCAACTGTTTGGTTACCAACATTCTTCAAAATATCTTTTTTTGTTGTTTCTTTGTGTGTGCTCATGCAAACTCATGCAAGTTTTGGAACAACTTGAGGGTGAGTAAATGATGACACAATTTTCATTTTTGGGTGAACTATCCCTTTAATTATAAAAATCATAAAATCTTGCTTTATTCACCATTACACCCTGAGGGAACTGCATGGAGGCCCAGGAACCTCCTGTCACTGTACCTTGTCATCTAAAAGACACGTTGGATTTAAATGACTAAATATCTAGCAAATTATGGGATGAACAATAACCTATTACACAAATATTTTTAAATTATTTTCTTATCATTTAAAAAGCTGATAACAGAAAAACTTACAGCTGAGAAAGTAAATAATTTAGAATACTATTTTTTTAACATTTATGTACCAGCCTTTACTGATGAATGAATACATACACATTCCATTGAACAGGCATTATAAACCTGAAAAGTATGGGTCTACAACAAAAAAAAAGAGAGGAAAAAAAAACAGATGAAGTGAAGTACACAGTTGCTAGGTAGCCATGATTTTGAAAAAACCTGTTAAAACCTCATTTGTGTTTGCATTGTTAAGACATGGTGAAATGCAAAGGATGCTACTGCTACTTTCAGCTGTTTTGCTGCTCTTTATGTTGAATTATGCCTTTTTCAATGAGGTCTGGAATCTCAACTGCGAGCCATGGTCCAAGCTTAGGAAAGAATAGAGATTAGTTATTAATATCAGATGCAGTAACTTCAAAGCAACAAATTAGTTTAGGAAATGAATGACATAATACATATCATTTTAGACATGTAACTTAACTTACTCCCAAAGCCATTAGATGAGCCAGACCAAACTTTGGCACATTTCTTGCCCACAGTGGCTTGAAGTGATCTGTCAGGCAGATTTTCCCACCTCTGTGACAAAAAGATGGTTTTGAAAGATCATTTAATAATAAAGGTGCATTTTAACACAATATTACATAATTGTGAATACTATAATAATATAACTATAATAACCTGTACATCTTCGCTGTCTTCCCATCTAACTCAGGAATGGCCACTTCAGGTGCTGTGGCGGGATATGTAACTGGAATCTGGATATTGAGATGAAGTTAAATATGTTATCTGGTCTTTAACAAAACAAGTTAAATATACAGTAAGTGAGTTCAAAATGCCTTACATCAAATTCCATGTCAAATTCATATTTTAGAAGCTCGTGGATATACCAGCATTTTCCAAACCACCTACACAGAAAACGTAGCAAGATGTTAATGAAAATATAATAACTCCCAAAAAGAACAAATAGCTAAAATGGCAATAAAACTGACCTTGTGCCCTCTTTGTTGGACTCTAAACGGAACCAATCATTGTCAGATGCTTTGTTATTTTCAACATACTGCAAGGCAACGCAATTACTTTAATAAGAAGCGCACATATTTTGTAACATTAAATTTATATATGGTTTGTACGCAAACTGTTAATCATAAATGAACTGTCTACGTCAATAAGACTGAACACTTTTAGCTTAATGACACGTATGGTTATTCATTCATACAGCTAGCATAGTAGCTCCCTAATATGTTTTTACTGCTACCATACAACAACTCACCTTTATAAGAGCTAAATATTCTTCTCGAAGTCTCTGAACCCATAGTTCTTTGTCTCTTGGTCCTGAATTTGTTTTTAAAAGCGGTATTTCAGAAACTACCTTCCTGGTGGCTTCATCTGCCATGTTGACAGTAGCGATGTCCGATTCGTAAAAGAATCGTTCTTATGAGTCGGATCTTTTCAGTGTATCTCACTACACGTTTTTTTTTATTTTATTTTATTTTTTTTTTTTTTATATATAATTAAACTTTATTAAATCATTTCAAATAACAAACAGGCATTAACATATTGTCATTGTTAAATACATTAACAATAAGACCAAGCAGCATCTCGTAAACAACATAATAATAAATACAAATAAAAAAATACAAAAACATGAAAAGCAAATTATAACAGATTAAATTACATAGATGGATTACATATAATCCATATATGTTGCCAGTAATTTTAGAGAGTTTTAATCTCAATACACGTTATAAACTGCTACATGTGCCACGTGAGGACGTTAAAGAACGACAGAATCGGTTCTTTGAAATGAACTTTTCGAAAGAACAGAGTCGCAGAAATGAGTCACACCACTCATCTAGTTGACTCGCAGGAGGAACCCAAATGTACGTACCCATGACGTCACAATATGTTATTTAAAGTGAAGTTTATCATTAAAAGAGCCTAACTTGTATTATATCACAACAATATCTAATGCTTATAACACGGAGTGTCGAATACGTTTCATTAGCTCTTCAAAATGTCGTGTTTTCAGAATGAACAGCAATATGTTTCTGCACGGAGGTGTTTCAGAGCTGCTCTTCTTTAAATGACTGCACTGATCAGCTGGTTCCGCCGCTAGAGTCTGTACTTGAGTTGTTACATCCCTCAGCATCCTTTCACCTTACTCTCTTCCAGCGGTCACTGCATGTATAAAGCTTGAATTTTAGTATGATTTCAGGATATAATTTTTGCATACTGTAACTGCACAACCCACATTTATTCAGCGTAAGTAGACAGACTATTAAAGCCTACCATAATATTCCCAAATGCATGATTATTGACGAGCTCAAATGCACTAACAAATGTGCAGATCATTCGTTATTATAATTGTTGATTTGTGTATTTGCAGAGTTGAAAATTATATACTTTCCCCCCATTATTATTAATAATTAAATATTATTATTATTATGTTAGCATGTCAAATTGCTGTTGTCTCTCACAGTTCAGAAGATCAGGTTGAAAGTGTGGTCCTCTCATTGGGCTTGTGGGTTCCCATGGGCAGTGTGCTGGCCTTGTCAACCCGGCCAGGGCGCCAAAACTCCCCCTTTCCACAAGATAGACCCTTGTCACGGTGGGATAGGAGAGATGGACGGCTGCCTAACCCGGGAAGCTTTGATGGTCTGCACCGTAACTGTAAAGGTCTGACATTCTTTTCTATCTCTGTTGATTTTTTATGCATTTTTCATAAATTCCATTAAAATACACACATTTTAAGTAAAAAGTGAAGGTCTATTAGAAGTCAGTTTTCATTGCTTGTGTATCTAGATGTGTTTCCACAGCAGATTGAAGGTGTAAAACTGGTGATAAATAAGACCCTCAGCAGTTTTTTTAAGGTTTGTTCATACATTTGGTTCAATTATGACACTATTCAGTACAGTTTCACTGATTTTAATGAACATTTTCAGCACTAAAGAAAGCACTTTTGTTTCCTCAATCCTCAGGTCAGTCACACATTTCACCTCAGTGCTGTTGCCCCGTCCAGTTATCGCTTTCACGCTGAGCACCTACAATCAGACACTGACAGCAAAGAAACGGTAAGAATCGGACAGATCGGGATCATGTTCAGTTCTTTTTTCTTGCATCTGTTGCTGTTTACAGTAGTTTTTCTGTAGCATTACAGCTGAGGTTAGGGGATTTAACAACGTCCTTATCAAAAATCATTGGCAAGAGGTACAGTATGTTTAAGGCAGGGGTGTCAATATTTGTTGTATTATTATTCTTCTGCATGACAATTTCACTGGGTTATCCGGTTATGTATTTATAAGTTCAGCAACTATGCTGTCACATATGCTGAAAATTCAGCACTTTCGATATAGATTTAGTTTGGAATCAGGACAAAATGGCAGGAAAATTAGACTTGTGTTTTGTGTTGAATTAGGTGTACAGTAATAAAAACAATAATAACAAACTTAATTTTTATATAGCACTTCTCAAGGCACGTACACACAAAAAATTTATATTATACCGTTCGGTAAGTCTCTTATGCTCACTAAGGGGTCATTCACACAGAATGCATTTTTGCGGTTAAAGGATTAGTTCACTTTCAAATGAAAATTAGCCCAAGCTTTACTCACCCTCCAGCCATCCTAGGTGTATATGACTCTCTTCTTTCTGATGAAAACAATCGGAGAAATATTAATAAATATCCTGACGCATCCAAGCTTTATAATGGCAGTGAATAGGGATCACTAGTATGAGCTAAAGAAAGTGCTTCCGTCCACATTCATCCATCATAAATATGTGCTCCACACAGCTCCAGGGGGTTAATAAAGGCCTTCTGAAGCGAAACGATGCGTTTGTGTAAAAAAAAAAAAATCCATATTTAAATGAAATGAAATGAAAAAAAATAAGCACAAGAGACACGTTTTTTAAAAGTTGAACTTATTTTAACTTGAGTGCCGCATTTGTAGAACGGCGCGTCATGCATGAGACTAAACTAAGAATAAACTAAAATGAAATAAAAGCTATCCCAAAGAAAATATGTCAGTATTCTGCCAAGTTTGTTTGATAAGAATGTTGTTTTTGAAGGAACAAAGATATTGTTTTGGGAACATTCCTTACCTCATGTAGACATGAATATGGACTGATACTGACTTTTGACATTGTTGAATAACTTGAATGCCTTTTCTCAACAAATTGTAAAGAATGAGTTGGGTAACTTATTTAAAACGAATAATTCGTTATTTTTAGATTATGACTCCTACTGCATGTTATGCAATGATTGAATACATTAAAAACCTGCATTACAAGCTACTAGGTTTGTTGGAACACATTTGAAAAGCAGTGCATCTTCATAGGCAGTAATGGACAGGTTTAAATAATAATGGACTAATTGCTTGAAGTATGTTGGGTATAAATGTATTTGGAAAGTTCAATATGATGAATTTCTCCCTCCAATGATCTTCTGTATATAAAGGATACACCTATGCTAATTGGGGAAATGGACTCCTCTGGCAGCTTAAACGCACACTCTTTGTTTCATCTGAGTGAGAAAATAAGAGCTAAAGCAGTATTTCAGGTTAGTAGCAGTATGTAGTATGGCTCTAGGTCTCTAGTTTAATTAAACACTTTTTAACACGATGTGGACTGACGTCATATTCTTTTATAGACTCAACAGGCACAGTTTGTCACATGGCAGTTTGAGACCGAGTATAGAGGCAGTGACTTCACCGCAGCGATTACTATGGCCAACCCTGACATTCTCAGGGAATCAGGTATGATCGCGTGAGTTCCTCATTAAAAACAAAAGACAGAGTAATTTATAGATGTCACAGGAATGAACAACACAATGCAGAACATGCAGAACAGGTTTTCTGCGGTTGCCCTTGTACGTCATTTTGATGAATCGTTGTTTACCCATTAAGGAAAATTGTTACATGCTATAATTTATTATTTTCAAAGCTTCTTGAGTAGCAATTCATTCATTTTAAACTCCATAAGAGTCACCCTGCTTCTGTAAAAAAATATGTTTGAATAAGTTGTTTTTTGTCATCAGTGGGTCTGCAGGCAGTTTGCTATTGAAAGTTGATGTTTGGAGTTGATGAAAAGCTTATAATTAATTTAAATAAAAAAAATAAATAAATAAAAAAAACATAAAAAATAAAGATTATAATGAATGACCATTAACTGACATCAAAGAACAGTGAATATGTGAATGTGTGAAAATATTGAAATACTTCCTTAAAGACTCAAGGGTACTTCAAGTAAATATTTTAGGTCACAGTGGTTTGTCTGACAAAAAACTTTTAGGAATCCCTGGTATTGGGCAAGCATCACTTGGGCCAGATTGCTCTAAAAACCACTGAAAATCTTAGCAACGAATAACCTAAGCCTACCAACACATTAAAACTGAAAACATCTTAGCATCCATATAATGCACACTAAAACCACTCAAAACACCTTCGCAGCTGCATATCAACAGCCTGGCAACCATATAGAAACACACTAAAACCACTCATAAATAACACTTAAGCAACTACATAGCAACACCCTGGCAATAACTGCAAACATCTTAACAACCGCATAGCAACACACCAAAATAAGGGTCTCCAAACCTGCTCCTGAAGAGCCACCTTCCTGCAGACTTTCCAACCCTGCTCCAACACATGCCTGTTTTCACGTAACCCTGAACACCTTGATTAGCTGGATCAGATGTACTTGATTTGGGTTAGAGCTAAACTCTGCTGGATGGTATCTCTCCAGGAGCAGGGTTAGAGACCCCTGCACTAAAACAACTCAGAACACCTTAGCAGTTGCATAGCAACACATTAAAACCATTAAGAAGAACTTAGCAAAACCCTGGCAACCCTTCAGAACACCTTACAACTGCATAGCAATAGAAAAAAAAAAACTAAAAACATCTTCATAACTGCATAGTGTTTAACATATGAAGATGGTTAACACTCTGGTAACCATCACAAACACCCTAGTAATCACATAGCAACAAACTAATACCACTCAGAACACCTTTGCAACCTCATAATAACATGCTATTGACATTGATTCCGATTGAATTCAATCTTCGGGTCTTCGTATGTTCAAATTAATTGATTCCAAACTCGATTCAATATTTGGGTCTTTCGATTCCAATCACGATTCAATCTTCAGGTCTTCGTGTGTTCACATGATTCGATTTAAATCTCGATTTAATCTTCATGTCTTTTTATGTTAACATGATTTGATTCAAATCTTGAATCAATCTTCAGGCCTTTGTGTGTTCACACGATTCGATTCTGATCTCGATTCAATCTTCGGGTTTTCGTATGTTCACACGATTTGATTTCAATCTCAATTCAATCTTCGGGTCTTCGTATGTTCACACAATTCGATTCCAATCTCAATTCAATCTTTGGGTCTTCGTATGTTCACACGATTTGATTCCAATCTCAATTCAATCAACAGGTCTTCGTATGTTCACACAATTCGATTCAAATCTCAATTCAGTCTTCAGGTCTTTGTGTGTTCACACGATCTGATCCTGATCTCGATTCAATCTTCAGGTTTTCATGTGTTCACACGATTTGATTCAAATCTCGATTCAGTCTTCAGGTCTTTGTGTGTTGACATGATTTGATTCTGATCTCGATTCAATCTTCAGGTTTTCGTATGTTCACGCGATTTGATTTCAATCTAGATTCAATCTTTAGGTTTTCATGCGTTCACACGATTTGATTCCCATCTCAATTCAGTCTTCAGGTCTTTGTGTCTTCACACGATTCGATTCTAATCTTGATTCAATATTCAGGACTTTGTGTGTTCACACAACTTGATTCTGATCTCGATTCAATCTTCAGGTTTTCGTATGTTCATGCCATTCGATTTCGATCTAGATTCAATCTTTGGGTCTTCGTGTGTTCACACGATTCGATTCTAATCTTGATTCAATATTCAGGTCTTTGTGTGTTCACACAGTTCGATTCCAATATCAATTCAATCTTTAGGTCTTTGTATGTTCACACGATTCGATTCCAATCTCGATTCAATCTTCAGGTCTTCGTGTGTTCATACGATTTGATTTAAATCTCGATTTAATCTCCATGTCTTTTTATGTTAACACGATTTGATTCAAATCTTGATTCAATCTTCAGGCCTTTGTGTGTTCACACGATTCGATTCTGATCTCGATTCAATCTTCGGGTTTTCGTATGTTCACACGATTCGATTTTGATCTCGATTCAATCTTTGGGTCTTCGTATGTTCACACGATTCGATTCCAATCTCAATTCAATCAACAGGTCTTTGTGTGTTCACACGATTCGATTCAAATCTCGATTCAATATTCAGGTCTTTGTGTGTTCACACAGTTCGATTACAATATCAATTCAATCTTTAGGTCTTCGTATGTTCACACGATTTGATTCCAATCTCGATTCAATCAACAGGTCTTTGTGTGTTCACATGATTTGATTCCAGTCTCTATTCAATCTTCAGGTCTTCGTGTGTTCACACGATTCATTTCCAATCTCAATTCAATCTTCAGTTCTTTGCGTGTTCACACGATTCGATTCCAATCTCGATTCAATCTTCAGTTCTTTGTGTGGTCACACGATTCGATTCAGATCTCGATTCAATATTCAGGTCTTTGTGTTTTCCACAGTTCGATTCCAATGTCAATTCAATCTTTAGGTCTTCGTATGTTCACACGAGTTGATTCCAATCTCGATTCAATGAAGAGGTCTTTGTATGTTTACATGATTTGATTCCAGTCTCGATTCAATCTTCAGGTCTTCGTGTGTTCACACAATTCGATTCCAATATCAATTTAATCTTTTGGTCTGCATATGTTCACACGATTCGATTCCAATCTCAATTCAGTCTTCAGGTCTTTGTGTCTTCACACGATTCGATTCTAATCTTGATTCAATATTCAGGTCTTTGTGTCTTCACACAGTTCGATTCCAATATCAATTCAATCTTTAGGTCTTCGTATGTTCACACGATTCGATTCCAATCTCGATTCAATCTTCAGGTCTTCGTGTGTTCATACGATTTGATTTAAATCTCGATTTAATCTCCATGTCTTTTTATGTTAACACGATTTGATTCAAATCTTGATTCAATCTCCAGGCCTTTGTGTGTTCACACGATTCGATTCTGATCTCGATTCAATCTTCGGGTTTTCGTATGTTCACATGATTCGATTTTGATCTCGATTCAATCTTTGGGTCTTCGTATGTTCACACGATTCGATTCCAATCTCAATTCAATCAACAGGTCTCGATTCAGTCTTCAGGTCTTCGTGTGTACATACAATTTGATCCAAATCTCGATGCAATCTTCAGTTCTTCGTGTGTTCATATGATTCGATCCAAATCTCGATTTAATCTTAATGTCTTTTTTTATGTTCACAAGATTTGATTCCGATCTCGATTCAATCTTCAGGTCTTCGTATTTTCACATGATTCGATTCCAATCTTAATTAAATTTTTGGGTGTTTATTCATGTTTATTTTATGCTATAACTAGAAGTAAAAAGGAAGAGATGATCTGTGTACGTGCTGCTTAAACTGAGGCACTACAGTGATCTGTCAGACCACATTAAAGTCACTCCCCAAAATGTTATTTATTGTGTGAATTTTGAAGTAAAATTGACAGAATTTGAAATCTGAAATCAAAAGTAACCTACTCTGTCTTGTCTGTCAGCGTGTTGTCAGTGTCATCTTTGCTCTGCTATGTTTTTTTTCCACTGCATGAGAAAATGCATGTGTGGTATGAGAGCATAGGAACAGTGACAACTGCATTAGAGTTGGCAGCCTGCTCACATTTCAAAATATGTAAAACTCTAGTTAATGTTATTATCTGTTTTTGCCTTTGTTTTTTTTGTTTTCTTTTGTTTTTTGTGACAGTTATCATGGTTGCACATTTTCTTCAGAGCGTATCCCCGCAGCTGGTCCTGGGGGGAGAGCTGGTGTATCATCGAGGTCGAGCAGAAGAAGGGGGCATACTTACCCTGGCAGGCCAGTACTCAGGTTAGATTGGTCATCTGCTTTAGTTCAATGGTCATCCATTTGTTATACACCAGTGTAAGTAGTCCTAAACAGTTTCTTCATGAGTGTAATTCATCCTATTTATATGTACAATATTCTGTTTCCCAAAAGTACTTTAAAGCTCAAATGTCATATCGTTTCTGTCTTAAGGGCCAAATTGGGTTGCAACACTGAATGCTGGTAAAGGAGGTGCACATGCTAGCTACTACCACAGGGCCAACAAACAGGTATGGTGGTGTTGATGGACATGTTATTGTTTGTACTTTTCAATGACAAGACACAGCAATAGTTTCGTAAAGGTGCAGACTGTATTAATCCATCTCTGCAGATTCAGGTGGGAGTGGAGTTTGAGGCGAGCACTCGGACCCAGGAGACAACCTTCTCTTTTGGTTACCAAATGGAACTTCCTGAAGCTAAAATGGTCTTCAGAGGTTAGAAGATATACTGACTGTGCAATATATCACAAAGTACAGTAACTATGCCAACACTGAAACTGAGAAAACCTTTTTGAAATCAATTGTCACTCTGTTTTATTGAATTTTAGCATAGTTGAGCCAAGCAATCTGCCTCAAAACTGATCATAAGAGACCCAATTTCAGTCAAAATGACAAAATAAGTGGTTATAACATACTTGTCTTCAATTGCAACCCCTGTCATTAAAGTTCTATACATCTTCCAGCATTTGCATGTGCGATTGGCTATTTCTGCTCTGAGCTGCCAATAAGAGTTTAGTACATTTAGTACAGTACAGTTTAGTTCCATTTAACACATTTTACCTTGTTTAAATCCACAGACTTAAAATTTCCCCTAAAAATAGCACAGAAAATGTGAAAAAGTTAGCAGATTTCATCAAGCCTAGCAAGAACAAACCTTTTTAAAATTGAATTACCACGAATTCAGAGATTGTTACGCAATAGAATAGCCTGTTTCTGTAGAAGCCCCAAGTCTGTGTAATGTGAGTGGATTGTGACTGTTGTTGTCACTGATTTGTAAATAATTTAAATTAACTGAGTAAAGGTGACGTATTTTATACACTACAATTTAAAAGTTTGTTGTCAGTAAGATTTTTAAAAATGCTCAACAGGGCTGCGCTTGATTAATACAGTAAAAACTGTAAAACTGAGAAATGTTTTTACAATTTTAAATAAATATTTCTATTTGAATATATATTTAAATGTAATTTATTTCTGTGATGGCAAAGCTGAATTTTTAGCATCATTACTCCAGTCTTCAGTGTCACATGATCCTTCAGAAATCATTCTAATATGCAGATTTGCTGCTCAAGATATATTTCATATTATTATCAAAAACAGTTGTGCTGCTTAATATTTTTGTGGAAACCATAATAATTTTTTTATATTCTTTGAATAGATAGAAAGTTAAAAAAGAGAGCATTTATTTTAAATAAAAATAAGTTTTTAGAATTTTTTTAGAATTTTTTTTAAGAATAAGTAAGTTTTTACTGTCACTTTTGATTAGTTTAATTAATCCTTGCTGGTATTAATTTCTTAATTTCTATTTAAAGTATTAATTTCTTTAGAAATAAAGGGTGACCTCAAACTTTTGAATGGTAGTTTATGTATATTGGAGAATATAACACTTGCAGCCATTGTTGAGTCAGTAGTCTTTTAAATAGCTAATGATTAAAATTATAATCAACATGTAACTCATAATTCTGTCAATCATTTTGATGTTTTTTTTAGGAATGTTGGACAGCCGCTGTATCATTGGTGGGGTTCTGGAAAAGCGGCTCTACCCTCTTCCTGCCACCTTGATCATGGGTGCCTTTGTCAATCACAGAGCGGACAAGTTGCAGGTCGGTCTTGGGGTCAGTGTTGGTTAGATATGAATCCTAACTCAATAGAGGCACCGCTTAAGACTTTGGGGACCCCAGAAAACCACCTTCACCTCTGTCCAAAGACACTGGTCCACCACAGACTCCAGACAGAACAGGCAAGCCAACCAAAGCCCTGTTCGCCATACTGGACAATCATGCCGTTCATGGCAAGCAGCAATGAGGGCTAAAAAAGACCAGGAACACAAAGCTCTCTATGTTGGTTCCATCCTGTATCAAGGGTTTTGCTGTTTTGGTCTTATGTTGGCCCCTAAGTAACCTGAGGTAAATAAACTGAGGTATGTTCACAGATTATCTAATTTAAGAACAAGGTGGCAACCTCAGCAACTGTTGGCAGAGACCATACAAATGTAGTGATGTAAATGAGTGTCGCAAAATTTCATGTGACTTCTCTATTAAAGATTTATTTTTTGTAGCAAACTCCAGTTATAGTTTAGACTCCAAAATCAATATGTCAAGCCAAACATATTGAAGATTAGCAAAGAGGCACACAATTTATCATTTGTCATCCATTAACTTCTATTTAAATAAAACACCCTTTGCTCTCCTTCTTAAGCTAACCTTTACATCTCTCCTTAGGGGACGGACTCTGGTATAATGGCAAGTATGACAGTGGAAGGAATAAAAGTGACAGTATAAGGATGCATTATGCATAAGATATTACAGCACTTTTTTTCTGATTTGACAAAAATCAGACTAGCGTCAGAGCCGTGGAGTGGCAGTGCATGTTCTTATGAAGCATAACAGCCATTGGCTCACAGGAATGCAGGTATGAATACGCCCTGCATCATATTGGCCACATACATGTTACGTTGTGTCAGGTGTGACAACCGCAAGTAATTGCGGAAGTGAATCCCCTAAATTAGCATGAATTAAGGCTCGTTCACATGGAGGACGATAACTGTAACTGTAAAGTTTTAATATTTGTTCTAATTCTATGAGAATAGTTATATTCCACACAACAGCTATAACAAAAATGACAAAGAGGAGCAATATCGTTGGAATCACTTTCAGAATGTTTTTTCAGCTGATGAACTATAAAAACATTTGAGAATCATGTTTCAAATTTGCTTAACTTTAAAGGGTTAGTTCACCCAAAAATGAAATTGTTGTTGTTCCAAACCCGTAAGACCTTTGTTCATCTTCAGAACACAAATTAAGATATTTTTGATGAAATCCGAGAGGTTTTTTTATCCCCCATTGAAAGCAACATAATTATCACATTCAAGGTCCAGAAAAGTAGTAAAAACATAGTTAAAATAGTAAGCGTGACTACAGTGGTTCAACCTTAATGTAATGAAGTGAAGGGAATACTTTTTGTGTGCAAAAACAAAACAAAAATCATGACTTTATTTAACAATTTCTTCTCTACCCTGTCATTCTCTTACGCTGTTTACATTCAGAGCTTCCAGGTTCTGTCAGAACGCTGCACAAAAAGTATTCTCGTTGCTTCATAACATTAAGGTTGAACCACTGTAGTGACTAACCCTTTAAGCTCTAAAAGGTGAAGTGACAACCAAATTTAGCTGCTTTGTTTACATGGCCCATGTGATTTAAGGTAAACTGTTTTGGGGTGGTTTGTCTACTTCTGGTACTTTTATGTCCAATGGGATGATTTCAACTTTTTAATTTTTGTTATATGAAGGACACATTCAAACGATCTTAGAAACTTTTACCATGCCCTCATCATTTATTTTTGCTAAAAATAAATGCCACTTCTGTAGCCTATTGTCAGAAGTATTGTAGACACCTTTGGCTTCAGATGTCAAATTTTAATATCATAGTAAAAAAAACAAAAACTGACGGAAATAAAGAACTGAGCAAATGGATATGTTTCTGTCTATTCTCAAGCGCCTGTCTCACAGCTGAATAATATTATATAGAAACTGTATTATGAGTTTTTTGTGAGGAATTCTATAAACTGACTGGTCATTAGAGAGTCTGTCAAAGCACAAAGTCACAGATACAGGATCATTTTAATGAAAGAAGTGTTTTACATTGCATTCACACAATGTGATAAAACTGTTAAGAGACATATGACAAATACAGATACAAGATCATTGCAAGTTAAAGGATTAGTTCACTTTCAAATGAAAATTAGCCCAAGCTTTACTCACCCTCAAGCCATCCTAGGTGTATATGACTTTCTTTTTTCAGATGAACACAATCTGAGATATTTTAATAAATATCCTGATGCAGCCGAGCTTTATAATGGCAGTCACAAGTCTGAGCTAAAGAAAATGCTTCCATCCACATCCATCCATCATAAACTTGTACTCCACACGGCTCCGGGGGGTTAATAAAGGCCTTCTGAAGCGAAGCGATGCATTTGTGTAAGAAAAAAAAACATTTAACAAGTTTTGAAGTAAAATATCTAGCTTTCGCCAGACCGCCTTCCATATTCAACGTACGAAGAAAGTATAAAAAACTTGCAGTTCAAAAAGCTTACGCTACGTCCTACGCCTTCCCTATTCAACTTACGGAAAAAGTGTAACTGATGCGATGCCAGTTTACACTGGAAAGTCATATACACCTAGGATGGCTTGAGGGTGAGTAAAGCTCGGGGTAATTTTAATTTGGGTACGTTTACACGACAATGAAGTACTAAAAATTGAAAAGTTTTTCCTTTGCTTTTTTTCATGTACAGACGACAACGTTGTCAAAACGATCCCTATTCACACCGATCCAGTTGTAGTTGGCGATGTCTCTTTGTAAAGAAACACTACGCGCCTAGTGACTGAACATTTATAACACGATAACGGTGTCTTTTTCAAAAACTTGCACTTTGAAACCTGTTTTCAAAAGCTTGCATTTTCAGGCCCCCAAAATGCCATTGTTGTGTAAATAAATGGCCAAAATGCATAAAAAGTTTTCCATTGATAGTTCAGAATGATGTTGTGTAAACGCCCCCTAAAACAGAGGTCTTCAACCCTGCTCCTGGGGACCCAGTTCATTTCCAACCTGCTTCAGCATACCTGCCTGTGTGTTTTCAAGCAATCCTGAAGAGCTTTATTAGCTGCAGGTTTTTTTTTTTTTTTAATTAGGGTTGGAAGTAAACTCTGCAGGACAGTGGGTCTAAATACCAGGAGCTCTAAAATACCTGAAGAAGAAAAAAAATCATTATTAATGATAAAATATATCCCACAGAAAGGAAGCTGTTAGGATCTGTGTTTGTTAGTTGCTGTTTATCTGAACAATTGATCTCTCTAGGTGATGCAGTTAAACAAACTTGCCCGCATTCTCCACCAATAAGCTGTTGGAAAACACACCTTGACCTTATGAAGACACCAATATGCTCATGTTTACTGAAGACAGTTCTTCACACTTCCAAAGGTCTAAGAAATGAGTAAGAGGATCCAGCTTCTAACTAACTTAGAATACTGAAACACTAGTACTTATAGGCAGGATTCTACAGGATCTGATAGGAGAAAAAACTATATTTCCGTATTTTTCAAAATTTCTCTGGGGGACTCCATAGTTTTGCGGGAGAATGCAAAGTTTCTCGGGGGAGCACAATCATTTTGCAGGAGAATGCAAAAGCAGTGCAATATAATTTTTCCTCCCATCTGCATGGGGGCTCCATACATAGAGGTTAGTATATAGGTGAATGCAAAATTGTTCTTTATCTTTACATATTATAATAATAAAGTATTTGTATTAAATATTCCCAAAGGATACATAGTCCAAGCAAAAGACGATTTAGGAAGAAAATTTCAATGTTCTGCTTCCCTTTCACTCCATCCCCAATAATTTTGTATGTCTCCACTTGTAAAGACGGCTCTAGATGGTTAAATAAATGTAAGAAAGAAAACAATCACAATACAGTTTTTAATTACATAGTTTGTATAAAAATAAATAAGTAACACCTAAAACTGGCTTCTTATGGAAAAAAAATCTGTTGATCGAAAAAAATATATACCTGGCAAATTTGGTCAGAAATTTGTATTAACTCCATATACTCTTGTCTAAAAGCAATAGCACACTCACAGTTATACTGTTGGTGTGATTATCAGCACGATTGTGATTACCTGCTATACTTGTATGGCCAAATCACAGCCGTGCTGATATTAATTTACACTATTACACTTACACATACATTTTACACTTTTGCTTGTGTAATATTGCAAAATTACAGAAAATTGTGGAAAAGAAGAAGAAACAATGTTTGAGGAACATCAATCACGTGCATTTACGCACTGTAATAAAAGAGAAAAACATCTCACTGTAAAATGTGGACGGATCTTGCTTTTCCTGATTTATCTCCACTTTATGGTGTTATTTTGCATGTATACACAATAAACAGAAATAACTACTCATAAGAAATTCCTGCTATGGCAAATATTTAAAAAATATTTTAAGTTTTAACATTCTAAGGATCAAATAAGTACCTTCATTTTCATAGTGGCCACTGTTCCTTTTAGTTTTATGAATCTGTAATTTAACGTTAATCTTTTCCATTAACTTTTCATACATTAATTTTCCATAATTTTTTTTTCTTTTCTTCTTCCTTCATGTTATCAATATGGATAATACTTAAAATGCACTAATCATCAGTTCCATTTTTTATACATTATTTATTTATTTATATATTTTTTGCACTTGCACTTGGATCACTTGCAAAACATTTAAAACAAGCTTGTTCAACCAATATATACGTGAAAAAAATAATACTAATAAAAGTGTTAATTTGTATCCTGAAGCTTCTGTTTAATTAATGTTCATAACAACATAATCACATTTTCACAGATCTTATCAGTTATTGTGATTGTAACAAATGGGTGGAGATTGATGAAGATGCCAGGTGAGATTCCACCCTGGAGACTGGAACAACCTGTTTGCATGTTTCAGGTAACAGGGGAGGGGCTTACGTCCCAAATACACCTTTAGATCAGCAGAGAGGTCCGGACTTGTTTGATATGTTATTAGTGTAAACCCAAGGACAGTGGTTCTACCATTTTATGTACTGTATGTTTAGACAGAGAAATGTTTGGGTTTTTTATTCATCTTTTTAAAATTGCTCGGGGGCATATCTTAAACTTGACGTACCCTCAAGAGATTTCCTGTAGGAAATGAGTAACACTTTTATAGCAGTCGTATTTGGTTTTGATCATTTGCTTAAACCCGATCTCAGTATGCTGCAGGTGCTTAAGATGGATCTGCTGTCTTCAGGGCTGGTGATTTATTTATAGAAACAGATGAATCAAATGTGGTGAGTATGACTTTAATTGTCTTTAATTAGTAACTAAGGCTTTTACTGAACAGTTATTGTTTTTAGTATTATTATATTCCTCCTGTTGTTATCGTAATAATTCTGATACTGTTTTTTTTTTAAGTTGTTCTGGCCCTTTAAGTCAAATATTGATAGCACCAGACTAATCATGCCAATTTGCATGTTTCTATTTATGTAATGTTGTCTTTTTTATTATTATTACTCCAAACCTCATGTTAAATACTATCAGTGATCTGTTGTAATTATATGTCTTGTACTGTATAATGTTTTTGCAGGGGAGATTGAGGATAAACTTTCAGATATTTTTAAACATGATTTAATTACACAATGACCTGCTTTCTTCTAACCTGCATGTTCACATTGCTCCAGATATGTCTGGCGCCATCTAAAGGTAGTGTACATTTTTAGTATGCATCTGTATTATGTAGGGCAGATATGTAATGCAAATGGTAACCTGACTTCCCTTCTTAACCTCACAGTATAAATATATACAAATTTTGTTGCACGCAAACACCCTGTAATCGTCAATACATGTTGCCTTGTATATTCATTTGTATTTTTTAAAATTAGTTTGTTTTGTAATTAATGCTGCAATTACTTTTTTCTCTTATTTACAGCAATGCTTTTTCCTCCAAAGAACCTGACTGTAGGATTATTGGATTTTAATGCTACAGCTGAATGGCTTCCTGGACTAGGAAACCCTCCTGGCACCAAATATACCTTGGAGTATATAACTGTACAAAACATGTACATACCTTTCATAACTGACTTCTACTCTTTTAATCTATTCTCAGAAAAATGCTTTTCAACCTACTGTCAAGTAGATTTTTGATAATGGTTTATTGATGGTATTTTTCACATAGGTCTGGAGGAAAGTGGATTCCATCTCCAAACTGCACTAACATAGCCATACTGAAATGCGAGCTGACCTTTGATGAGCTCCATTGGTATTATTTTGTAAGGGTCAAGACCACGTTTAAAGGGACAAGCTCCAACTGGACAACTACATCAAAGTCTTTCCAGCCATATGGAGACAGTAAGTTCAAATGTATTATAAGAGGCTTTTAAAATGAATGTCATCAATTGTTTTTGTCAGAAAAGTTCAAATAATGCTCTTCTGAAATGGTTGTGTTTGACTCTCTGTTGGATCTTTCTGTAGCTCGTCTGAGTTCTCCGGATGTAGAGATCTCATCTGACCAAAAGTCCATTAAAATTAATTTTAGTCATAGGCTGGAATTAAAACCAGAGATCAAACTGGAATTCCTGCTATACCTTTTTGAGAAAATTCCTGCAGGGGAATCAGAGGTAATCGCTTACGAAGAATATTTGTTCCAATGTACCATTACCGATTATTATAGTGCAATTAGTCCATATTTCCTTATTTATTTATTTATTTATTTATTTATTTATTTTTTAAAGATAATTCCTCTGCTATCAACCTCAAAATCTCCCTACATTGTCCCTAATGTGCCATCTGGCAAGAACTACTGTGTTAGTGTTTCTGCCAGTCATCAACAAGCCTCGAAGAACAACAACTTCAGCACCACCAAATGTACCTTTCTATTAGGTAGTGGATATATATATATATATTTCTTTTTACAAATGCAGTATAAGATCATTTTTATTTATTGGGGTCTGTAAGATTTTTTTACATAGAAAATACTTTTATTCAACAAGGATGCATTAAATTGATCAAAAGTGACAGTAAAGGCATTTATAATGTTACAAAAGTTTTCTTTTTCAAATAAATGCTGTTCTTTTCAACTTTATATTCATCAAAGAATCCTGAAAAAAAAAATTTATCATGGTTTCCACAAAAATATTAAGCTGTTAAAACAGTTTTCAACAATAATTAGAATAGAAATGTTACTTGAGCACCAAATCAGCATATTAGATTGATTTCTAAAGGATCACGTGACACTGAAGACCAAAGAAGTGGCTGCTGAAATGTCAGCATTGCTATTACAGAAATAAATTACATTTTAAAAATATGTTCAAATAGAAAAGTTATTTTAAATTGTAATAATATTTCACAATACTATTTTTGATTAAATAAATGCAGCCTTGGTGACGTCTTTTAAAAGCATAAAAAAAATCTTACTGACCCCAAACTTTTGAACAGTAGTGTATGTATGTATATTTGTGCTGTATATGCTAATGTGTCTTTATGTTCTTAAAGATTCTACTAGAAGCTTTGTGCTAATGGTGTGCATAGTAGCCATTCTGCTGATTACCTTTTCATCTGGGATTGTTGTGACTTTTGGTTGTTTTTACGACATGAGGCTTAAAATCAAGAATCTCGACATTCCAAAAGCCTTGGTATGTAGCCTACTAGAATACTTTTGATGGTCATCATGCTTTGATCATGTCTTATCTTGACTTGAGAATTGATGTTGCATTTATCATTTATTATATAAAAGTAATTCACTGAACATTATTTGAAAGTTTTTTGGAACACTTTTTCAATTATTTTTAACCAACTGGTCTTTTTGTGAATGTATTAATTCGTTTGACACAGGTCAAATGAGTCCTCTGAGTCCGCACTTTCGTGATGTAATTGCGCTTTGACTGCCGGGTAAAGTCCTCTGCGTAGCTTGCAGACTTGCGGGCTCAGCTGAAGTGCGCATCGAGGGCGCTCGCGAGCACCCTTCTGAAACCTAAAATGATTAATGGGACACCCTACGGTCTCGTGGACTTAACGGACATGCGCACGCGGCAGCCATTTTAAGTCCACAAGACCGAAAGTGCATAGAAGTGTGCCATTTGGATTCAGGCAATAGCGGTCTAAAGTACCGTAAAGATAGTCCGGTGACGTAGGACTGCGCGGGACTTTCCAGTTCCCGCTGGATTTCGTTCTCCACATATAGACCTTATGCTCCAGAGAAACAAGTGCGCCGCCATCTTTATAATATTGTCTTTGAACGTCCGTTTTCGCGGTAGCCCTGTATATTTCTAGAGCATCGCTGTCATAGAATAATTAGCTGGTGAAGTGGATTTACTTGTTACAGAGTTAATGAAAGTTATCATGAGCATTGTAATGTTTAAAGCAGATGTCTTAACAAATGTCAGTCGACCGGGAAGATTTTAAAACGAGCAGTTCATTCATAAATACGTAAGTTCGCTGTGGAAATACAAACCGGAAGACAAAATACAACGAGCGCAGCGCTGAAAAGGGGCGGGGCTACATAAGGTCTATAAGCTTAATAAAGTCTGAACCTCATCGTAAGTCCATCGGTCGTATTTTTTAAACCCCATTGTTGATTCGAATAGCAAACAACTCTTACTGCATGCACCGTGACAGACTTTAAAAAAACGATGGTTGAAATAAAATGCTGCGTGAACTCAACCAATCAGCACGTTCAGTGCCCAAGTCCCACCCCCAAAAGTTCTGGAACTTTGAAAAAGTACCACGTAGCGAGCAGGAACTTTCAGCAAAGCCACTGGAAGGCAAACCTGCAACCTTTAGTCGAAAAAACGTAACGGCTAATGCTAACGTTCCGGCTGTGGCGGTACGCAAGGAAGGAGACTATTACACGATAGGCTGAGGGGCGCTGCACGTGATTAAGTTAGCTTATACGCTTTCTCCAATGGTAAGAGATACAGACCCTCTCATCTCCCTATAATAATACAATGGCCCTGTCCCAAATGGCACCCTAAACCCTCACGGTCTTCCTCTGAGTCCGCACTTTCACAACGTAATGCCACTTTGACTGCCGGGTAAAGTCCTCTGCGTAGCTCACAGTCTTGCGGGCTCAGCAGAAGTGTGCAACGAGGGCGCATAGCAGCCGCAAAGGGGGCGCTCACGAGCACTCTTCTTTAAGCTTAAATGACGAATGGGACACACTACGGTCTTGTGGACCTAACGGACACGCGCATGCCGCGGCCATTGTAAGTCCACAAGACCAAAAGTGCACATGAAGTGTGTAATTTGGGACAGGGCTGATCTCTGCTTTCAGAGGGGGAATTTTTTACCCGGAACTTCATTTAGACCTGCAGTCGAAACACACCAAGTACCACCCCAAAGTTCCTAGTTCCTGCGGTGGAAACGCGGCTAAAGTAACTAATTGCGTTACTTAATTACTTTTTATGGAAAGTAATGCGTTACAATACTTTTGCATTACTTTTTCTCACCTGGGCTGGGCTTGCTTGTTTTTTTGTTTTTTTAAAAACAACGAAGTTCTATTTTTGGCAAATGTAAAGGCCCTTTCACACCAAAAGTGAAATTAATAAGCCTCAAGCTGAAGGAAATGCAAAATTCACACCTGTACAGTAGAGGGCGCAGCTCAAACAAACCTTTAGGCTGTGCTGCCATTCTGAATTAAAGAAGAATAAGATGCAGGAGAAGAAAGTTCAGCACTCTTTCTTCAGCAATAAAAATTAAAAAACACAAATGTGATGTTTATCTAAAGTCATTTTTGCTTATTAGTATGGTTGAATTGGATCATTGAAGGTCAGCAGCAAAAACACTTAATAAAGTAAGATTAAATACATAAAGTATATTTGTTTAATTTAATATATTTAATTATTGCAGGTTTGTGCCATATTCTCAGATTGCATTTCACTGTTTTTATTAATTTTGAGGAATACTAACTCTGTTTTTGTGCAAGTGAGATGAGTAAATGCCTGCTCACATTTAGTCTAGAACTACAATAACCATCATGTTCACACAGCACACACAACACCTTGGCACTTACTCACGATTTCTCTCAACATGAGGTCAAGAGAGTCATTCAATACATGGGAAAATAAAGTAACTTACGTTACTTATTTGAAAAAGTATTTTGTTGTAAATTTAAACGTAATGCGTTACTTTACTAGTTCTTTGAAAAAAGTAATTACGTAACTCAAGTTACTTGAGTCGTTACCACCAACACTATTATTGACAATAGACAATAGACTTTTTTGCCCATGAAATTTCTCCAAAATTTTGTGACCACACCTTAAGAGTCAAAATACTTTTTTGGGACACTATATATGATAAATATTTAGCAATAAATTGCAACACTAATAATGTTTCATTTGTGAACATTAGTTAACAATTACATTAAAGGGTTAGTTCACCCAAAAATGAAAATTATGTCTTTTATTACTCACCCTCATGTCGTTCTACACACGTAAGACCTTCATTCATCTTCGGAACACAAATTAAAAAATTTTTGATGAATCGATGTCTCAGTGAGGCCTCCATTGCCAGCAATATCACTGTACCTCTCAAGATCCAGAAAGGCACTAAAGACATAATTTAAAACAGTTCATGTGAGTACAGTGGTTCTACCTTAATATTATAAAGTGAAAGATTCGTAAAGCTTCGAAGCAGTGTTTTGTAATTGCCCATAACTAGATATTGTTAAAAAAAAGACTTTTGTTTTTTTTTGGTGCACAAAAAGTATTCTCATCACTTTATAATATTAAGGTTAAACCACTGTACTCACATGAACTGTTTTGAATATGTCTTTAGTACCTTTCTGGATCTTGAGAGGTTCAGTGACATTGCTGGCAATAGAGGCCTCACTGAGCCATCGGATTTCAACAAAAATATCTTAATTTGTGTTCCGAAGATGAACGAAGGTCTTACGGGTGTAGAACGACATGAGGATGAGTAATAAATTACATTATTTTCATTTTTGGGTGAACTAACCCTTTAACATGAACTAACAATGTGTAATAAATAAATGCAATGCATGGTTGAGGACAACTATCATTTACAATAATACAGTGTTTATATGTCCTTTACAGATCTTTATTCAAGTAAATAGTAGGGTCATAGAACGAACCCCTGAGGAACTCCAAACAATTACAGTTACATTGCCTGGGCAAAAAATAGTAGTGAACACAGAGGACTATATTTCTGCATTGGAGGAGGAGTATGGCTCTCCGTTCTACCATAAGAGGGAAAACATTACAAATGTAATAATTAACCCATCATCCATTGCCAATGTCAACCCACCAGAGCAATCTGAGGAGGCCGAGACATCAAATCAGTGTTTATACACGCTAGCTACTGATTTGGAACAAAGTCAAGAAAGTGAAATATCCGAGAAGGATAATCATGATATGCATCCAGTTACCCCTGCGTCTTTATGTACTTGTACTTCAAACCATTCAGAATCGTCTACATTTCTACAAGCAACTACTGTGAACGTATTCGTGAACTCCGAGGAGGTTATATATTGTACAGAGGAAACTCCCTGTTCTTCTGGCAATGACTGTGAAAGAGAAGTGCCTGCTGAAGAGAAAGAGGAGGAGGAGGAGGAGGAGGAGGATGTCTCCTTGTTGGCTGATCACTCCTCAGAGAGTGGCTATGAACCAAGACATGCTATAAATGATTTATGAACCAGAGTTGACCTTTGGAACAATGAACAGACTTCCAAATTTCCACAGACTATATGTGAAGGCCCTCAAAGAGGATCTACATATCCTGACCCTACTTCCAAAGGTGGAGTCTGCAACCAAATTCAAGCAAAAATGTATCCACCTGAGCAACCCAAGGAGACATGCAAAACTTGGTGACGTAGAAAATCGGCATATTCAGAACATCTTGAGCAATAACACTTGAGCAGACACTGGCGTAGAAACAACTGGGGTCTGTTATACCTGGAGAGAACCATGCATTAGCATTCCCTTTTCTTTCAATGGCAGTTGAGGGCAAATGTGAACTTCAGAGTTTGGAACTCTCTTCTTCATCAGGAACTCTTGAAACTTCCATATATCATGCGCTGTACATGAAGACCTGCTACATTACCAAAAGGATTCTTCTATGGCATCACTGCAAAACCCCCCTTTTTAAGAGTTGTCAAGTGGGTCATGTTGAACAGATTTTGGACTAAGGAAAGCGTGCCTACTTTAGAAATAAGCTGGAGCTGGACATTCTGCAGCATGACACAGTGACGCAACTGGTCACATGACTAACCATCTTGTCAATAAAAGGACACATTGTTGACAGACTCCAGGTGCTACATGAAGCAATTTATGATGCAGTGCAATACCTGATTGACCTGAAGCATTGGGCAATTGTATCTATTTTGTATTCTGTGTTGAAAGTCATACAAAATACCATAACTGAAATTTATTGTGTGTGTATACATTTACACAAAGTGGGTTTTTAAAAATGAAAATGTTTTCATTTCCAGCTTTTAAGTGAAAAAATACTAGATTTTAAAGTATTACCGAAAGTTTTAATATCATTATTTTTGAAAACATCCTCGCAAGCACTTAAAAAGAGTAGTGTAGTTCCCACAGTTCTTCTATGGAATTCTCAGTTTCTTCTGTCTCTTCCTGTAATTTTAAACTGACTCAGTAACAGTGAGATCAGATTTGTGCGTGGGCTATACCTTCTGTTGTTAGATTCTTTGTTCAAAGAAAAGTTTCACTGAATTTTTACAGTATTTTTAAAAGTAATGTTTGGAAATTGAAAACTGATATTGGCTACTGGTACACTAAAAAGAAAAAAGATATATTATAAGATATAAATATTCATGCAATTTTATTGTGCCAGCTTTATTTTCATGTCATCTCCTTCCATATGTACAGTATGTGAATGTGTTTACGTAAAAGGTATTATTATCGTTGGTCATTATGGTTATTGGGGCACAGCTCAGTCTTGTAAAAGAAAAATTCGATAGCTTGAGAGTGTGAAAGTTTTGTTTACATGAAATACTACTGACTGTAATGCTGCATAATGCCTTACTGAACGCTGCCTTTAATGGTGCTAAAGAGGCAATTTCTTTTATGGTTGAATAATTAACCCCTCCTATAAAAGAGTCATGAAAAACACTGAGGTTGCTATACATTTATTTTTGTTTACAATTTTGAAGTTGCAAATAAATACTGAAAAACATAAATATGCAATAGTGCCACTATGGAGTAAATATAATTGATTTCTTTCTATTTACACATTTGGGTGATTTTAAAGATTATTTACCAATTGCCATTTGTAGACAAAAGTTAGAAATCTCTCATTATTGTATTCTCTTCCTTTCTTTTTCCATCTCTCTTTCCTTCTTTTTCATCCACCAGTCAGTCTCCCCCAAACAGAGAAGAGAAAAACCCTTTCCTTCCATCTTCCCCACGTACACGCAGTGACTTGGTGGTGCGTGTGCCTCTTTGAAAGCCTGTCTGTTCCTTGTTTTCCTTTTCCTTCTCTTGTTGTTGGAGTTGAACCTGATGACAGATCACCAGACGCATGTCCTCCTAAAACAGAAATTTGTTAGTTAACTAAAGCAAAAGAAAAGCAATCTATTTTTTACAATAATACATCGTTTGTGTGTCCTTTACATTTCGTTATTTTAAGAACTAAAAGGGTCCTAATACTAACTCCTGAGGAACTCCAAACAATTGCCGTAAACACAGAATACTGTTTCTGTATTTGAGAAAAACATCAAGGACGGCTCTCTGTGCAATGCATAGTAGATATACATTTTCTAAAGAAAATGTGAGAAGTACTTTCTGTGCAAAACACAATGCTAGGATGTTCAGGGTGGTTTAGTAACAAAATCCAGTAGATATATCAAAACTAAATGAATTAGAAATCAATTACAAGTTACCAACCTGCCAAGACTCAACTTCCTGTGACAGTGCCACCTTGTGTCTGATGGTGTTCAGAAGCTGCTGGTTGAGTGCATCACGTTCTTGTCGGGCCAAAATGATTTCCTCTTCCAAGACACTTATGGGTGAGAGGGAAGAAAAACATTGAGTTGGACAAAACAAAAGTCAGTTTCTAGCTGACCACAGACTATTATGCAAAATGTCCCCCATTCATAACAGAACATTAGCTTATCACTTAATCTCTGGCATTAAATATGACATACAGAGAACAAACCCATTGAAAGGCACTTTGATCCAGTTCTTACCTATAAGAAGGTTTACCAGGACTGTTACGAAATGGCTTTACCTCCTCCCTCAGCCCTTCTAATTCAGTTTCTCTGGACTGCAGCTGATGAAAGAACAAAACATCACATATCACCTTAGATGAAAACTCAATCTACAAGCATGATGTCATCGTATTATGTAGCTAACCTCTTTCTGTAACCTCTGAATCTCTTCTTCTTTTTCTTGCAGAATGGCTGAATGGGCTAAAATTGTTTCTTTAGCCTGTTGGAGATCAAAATGAAAACAACCAGTCAGCAGAAATAGAAAGTGATCTGCCCAATCTAATAGGAGAGCTGGGTCAGGAGAGAAACAAGCATTTACATTCTTAAAACCTAAAGACTCTTGATATTCAATTCACATTACTTGCAGTGCTGTAAACATTTGCTACAAGCTATGCTGAAGCATGCACACCTATCTTTTCACTAAGCAGGGGTTGAGAGCTACCTGGGACTGTTGAATCTCACTCTGAAGTGACAAAGGGAAGCAGGTAGCCTCCCCAAGACTGGCCTCTTCTCCCAAGGCTTGAACCCTTTGTTGTAGGGTACGGTTGACCGTTCGAAGCTGAAACACTGTGCTGTGCTCCTGTTCCAGCTGTGAAAGAGCCAGAGACACCCAGGCTGAAACTCTCTAAGGGTGGATGGACTCTGACCAGCGAAACCTGACCAGCAGTCAAAGCTGTGCCATGAAACCTAGGATGCCCAATTCCCAATTCACATTCTATCTAAATTTAGTATGTTACGGTGGCCATATAGTACACTATATCCAGTGGATTTTCTAACGCTGCGTCTGAAATCGAATACTTCTCTACTACATAGTGTGAAACACATTATGCCAAAAGAGTAGTTTGTCCGAATACATAGTAATAAAAAAGTAAAAAATAAAAAACAGTAGGTGAAAATTACCCAGGTGACCCACCACTTCCTCCGAGATTCTGAAGTGCGCATTCGATGGACACTTTACTATCTTATGAGGCCCTGGGAGAGGATTAATCAATAGAAGTGAAATGACGCAACTGATGCTGGTAGGTCATGTGACAGTAACAACATGGCGGATGTAGTAAGTACTAATTACATTCATAGTACCCATTCGAAGTGGATCAAAAAAGTTAATCAAAGTTGTTTTTTAGAAAATAAAAATCAAATTAAATGAAAAATAAATTATATTAAACATTTAAAATTATAATCCCTTTTTATTAAGATATTTTATTTGTGCAACGATGGAATGGAGGTGCCGCTAATCTATAGACAGCTTTTCCCATCCTAATAATTGTTAAGGTTTAAGGGTCAAGGTTTGGCTGGTTAGCATAGTCCAGTTAGCCCCTGCTGGTAAATGTTATAACTGCAACATCTTTTTCCATTGACAAGCCATTTAAAAATACCCATATATTCAGACTAAATAAAAACTTCTGCAAGCAATATATACATTATAGTTCAAAGGTTTGGGGTTGGTAAGATTTTTTAATGTTTTTAAAAATGTCTCGTGCTGAGCAAGGATGCAAAAATTTACAAAAAAACATTTGCTAGAAGTTTTTAATTTTAGATGTGAGTGTTTAAAATGTTTTTCAAATGTATTATTGGTAACACTTTACAATAAGGTTGATTCGTTAAAATTAGTTAATGTATTAACTAACATGAACTAACCATGAGCAATACATTTGTTACTCTATTTGTTCATCTTTGTTAACGTTAGTTCATAAAAATACAGCTGTTCATTGTTTATTCATGTTACTAATGTAGTTAACTAATGTTAACTAATGAACCTTATTGTAAAGTGTTACCGTATTATTATTAAATGTAGTGTTATTTTTTACAGTTTTTTATTGTTTTGTGATGTTTTACAATGCATTTTATTTATTTATTTTTGGTTAATTGGTTTGGGGCGGGGGGGGGGGGGGGGGTATTAACAATTGACAGTTGTGCGGATTAATATTTTTTCATGATTCTTTGATGAATAGAAAGTTCAAAAGAACATTAATTATTTGTAAAGTCTTTACTGTCACTTTTGATCAATCTAACGTATCATATAACGTAATTTCGGTAACACTTTAAGGTTTCATTTGTTAACATTAGTTAACTACATTAGTTAACATTAACTAATAGTGAACGATATTTCTAAAGCATTTGTTATACTGATCCCAAACTTTTGAATGGTAGTGAATATACATGGCTGAGATTTCATCATATTAAAATGGATATTTTACTAGTGCTTCTTTATTTTTGGAGGACTTAAAAGTGTGAAATGGACTTCCCAAAAGTACTGGAAGTGGGTGTACATAGATGAGGACAAGTCCTGGTGCAGCTTTACAAAATGCTACAATTTAGTTCTTATGTTGAATGCAGGGAGTAAATTCTGTTTATATTTGGTGTTTATATGACAATTACACAGAGATTTCCTCTCTCTCCTTCTGCTATGTGCTCTCCTGCCATCATCAGGCACATCCTCCTCACCTCAGTTTCTTTATCTTTCAGGCTGGTCTGTAGCTCAATCACCCTCTCTCTCAATTCATCCCTCTCAGATCTCAGCCGGTCGTTCTCTTCTTGAGTTGACTTCAGTCGTTCATCCATACGAATACAGCGCTCTTTCAGGACCCTGCTCTATGGTACAAGATCAGTGAAAAATAATAGAAAGAAAGAGTGAATCAACAAACTTTCTTTGATTATTTTGCCATAAATCAGAGTTGATAATCTCAAAATATCAGCCGATTAATTGGCTCGGCAGATACAGTGCTCAGCGTAAATGAGTACACCCCCTTTGAAAAGTAACATTTTAAACAATATCTCAATGAACACAAAAACAATTTCCAAAATGTTTACAAGGCTAAGTTTAATATAACATCTGTTTAACTTATAACATGAAAGTAAGGTTAATAATATAACTTAAATTACACATTTTTCAGTTTTACTCAAAATAGGGTGATGCAAAAATGAGTACACCCCACAACAAAAACTACTACATCTAGTACTTTGTATGGCCTCCATGATTTTTAATGACAGCACCAAGTCTTCTAGGCATGGAATGAACAAGTTCGCGACATTTTGCAACATTTATCTTTTTCCATTCTTCAAGAATGACCTCTTTTAGAGACTGGATGCTGGATGGAGAGTGATGCTCAACTCGTCTCTTCAGAATTCCCCATAGGTGTTCGATTGGGTTCAGATCAGGAGCCACTGAATCACTTTCACCCTGTTCTTCTTCAGAAATCCAACAGTGGCTTTAGATGTGTGTTTAGGATCTTTGTCATGTTGGAAAAGTGCACGACGACCAAGGGCACGGAGTGATGGTAGCATCTTCTCTTTCAGTATAGAGCAGTACATCTGTGAATTCATGATGCCATCAATGAAATGCAGCTCCCCGACAGGGCTTTGTCAGCATGGGCCCTGGCAAACTCTAGGCGGGCTTTTTTGTGCCTGGGCTTTAGGAGAGGCTTCTTTCGTGGACGGCACCCATGCATACCATTCCTCTGCAGTGTACACCGTATTGTGTCATGGGAAATAGTTACCCCAGTTTGGCTTTCTACTTCTTTAGATAACTGCAGTGAACTTGAATGCTGATTTTCTTCAACCCTTCTCATCAGAAGACGCTCCTGTCGAGGTGTTAACTTCCATGGATGACCTGGACGTCTCTGTGAGATGGTTGCAGTTCCATCTTTTTGTAAAATTTTTGTACCACTTTTGCTACAGTATTCTGACTGATAAGTAAAGCTTTGCTGATCTTCTTGTAGCCTTCACCTTTCTGGTGTAAAGAAATTATTTTCTTTCTCAGGTCTTGTGACATTTCTCTTCCATGTTGTGCCATTGCTGACAGCATGAAATAGGAAGGGGTTTTAACACCCTTTTATAGTCAACTGTCTGCTGGACACCTGTGTAATGAACAATTAGACTCACCTTTGCTCCAGAGACTTTCAGTGGGGTGTACTCATTTTTGCATCACCCTAATTTGAGTAAAACTGAAAATTTTGTTCTCTAAGTTATATTATTAACCTTACTTTCATGTTATACGTTAAACAGATGTTATATAAAACTTGGTCTTGTCAACATTTTGGAAATTGTTTTTGTGTTCATTGAGATATTGTTTAAAATGTTACTTTTCAAAGGGGGTGTACTCATTTACGCTGAGCACTGTTGGATCACAACTTTCTGTCTATACCTCTGCTTGCAGACTGTCCAGTCTCGCAGAGCTTATGGATTTGCTGAAACTTGTATCCTCCATTTCCTCTCTCAAACCACGAAGCTCAGTGCGCAAAGTGTGCTCTAAAGCCACTGCCTGGATAAAAAAAAAAAGAGGGGGGAAAAGGCTTATATGTAGTCAAATATCATTTCTATGACTGCTTTTGACATTAGACATGCCTAAACCTACTGATCTACATTCCAGCCCTGTATTTTACTGTATCAGTGTTACTACATCACTAGACACATCCACCCACTACAGCTGAATGCCTCTAAAAAGATTTGCAAGAAGTTGTTAAAACCAGGAAACTGGGGAATTAAAGCTTCTGATTGGTCACCTCTGCCAGCTGTTCCACAAGTTTTTGGTTGTGGTTGGACAGCTGAGTGAGTTGCTCGCTCTCCTCACGGCGCCGGTCACGACTCTGAACGTGTTTTTGTTCCAACTGCGCACGCAACGCTGTGATGTCAGCCTGTAGTTCTGCTTCTCGCTGACTTGCCTCAAGGTCCCGCACCTCCAGACGTCGCTGAACCATGTGTTTCTCCTGCTGTGTAGCCTGTTGCACATAAAACTTTGTCTGTAATTCACATACTTTAAAAGATTTATTTAATGATGTTAATAAGATTGATGTAGAATCATATACCTAAATGGCCTTTTATGCTGATATGTTTATTTTGAGGTTCTTGAAAGTATTTTTTCACCTGCGCTAGGTGGTATAATGGGTATAACATAACTACATAATAGTTTCTATTAAGCACCAAAAAGGGTTCTGCTGTTGTAACAAGCCAAAACACTATTTGGGACCTGTACAAACACCTTCTGAATGAACAGCCACCATAAACTATTGCTGTTGCTGCTTCTTATGTAACCATTTCACTATGCAGGAAATATAAACACTCAAAATCAATAGTGTTCAAGTATTTTCCTCAAATATTTTTATTTCTTGTACTTCTTTTCAGGCAAGTCCTCTAGTAGACTGTTGCCAGTGTGTAGCTTTAAGTGAGTTAATGAATTCTTTATGCTACCATTTAAACTTTTGGGTCCTTGCTGACTAAAAGTATTAATTTCTTAAAGTCCCCCTGTAGTCAATCATTTTATCCCTTGAACTCATCTTTGATCACCAAAATGATATATTCAAATGTTTTTAACGGTGAAAAAAATTCTTCATGCCTTAATGGGTTAGTTCACCCAAAAATGAAAATTCTGTCATTTATTACTCACCCTCATGCCGTTCCACACCCGTAAGACCTTCGTTAATCTTCGGAACGCAAATTGAGATATTTTTGTTGAAATCCGATGGCTCCGTGAGGCCTACATAGGGAGCAAAGACATTTCCTCTCTCAAGATCCATAAAGGTATTAAAAACATATTTAAATCAGTTCATGTGAGTACAGTGGTTCAATATTAATATTATAAAGCGACGAGAATATTTTTGGTGCGCCAAAAAAAACCCCAAAATAACGACTTATTTAGTGATGGCCGATTTCAAAACACTACTTCAGGAAGCTTCGGAGCATAATGAATCAGCATATCGAATCATGATTCGGATCGCTTGTCAAACCGCCAAACTGCTGAAATCACGTGACTTTGGCGCTCCGAACCGCTGATTCGACACGCTGATTCATTATGCTCCGAAGCTTCCTGAAGCAGTGTTTTGAAATCGGCCATCAGTATATAAGTCGTTATTTTGGGGTTTTTTTGGCACACCAAAAATATTCTCGTCCCTTTATAATATTAATATTGAACCGCTGTACTCACATGAACTGATTTAAATATGTTAGTACCTTTATGGATCTTGAGAGAGGAAATGTCATTGCTCCCTATGCAGGCCTCACGGAGCCATCGGATTTCAACAAAAATATCTCAATTTGCGTTCCGAAGATTAACGAAGGTCTTACGGGTGTGGAACGACATGAGGGTGAGTAATAAATGACAGAATTTTCATTTTTGGGTGAACTAACCCTTTAAAATAGTTTGAATGTAACTCTGCGCCCTTGCTTCATTTAGTATACGAGGATCTATGAATATGCTAATTAGCCCCGCCTCCACTTACTCGCACGAGCACAGAGATCCACTCGTTCAACTTACTGAGGTAAACGCTGCACAATGGTATCGTTTTTTACAAGGTCGGACACATAACGGTAATTAATATGATTAGCCTTTCAGCTAACAGCTAATAATTGTTGCTAATGGTATATGACTCCCTTGCTTCAGAGCGGTCATAGTTAATGAAATGCTAAAGCCCGCTGGCACATTGACATGATTGGTTACAAGGTAGTGTGTGATGTCGAAAACACCAGCGATTTCAAACCATGTTTTTGAAACTGTCTTTAGATCACCGCAGTTTTAAAGACAAAATACTCAGCAATGGTGATGACTTATGAATTTGCACATGGTTTATCTTAAAGGATATTAAAAACACCACATAGACATATAAACAACATTATGATTTTCACCATAGGGGGACTTTAAACAAAAATACTGACACCACACTTTTGAATGGTAGTGTACATCTAATCTATAAAAATCTTTTAAATAATTTCTTCCATTACAATAATAAATAATTAGATGTAAAAGTAAAATAGACATATTTTGGGATGTAAAGCCAGGAAAGGTTTTAGGTATTATTTTGACAGTTCTTTTAAATGTTTTGTAATGTTATACAATGCATTAATTTGGTTATTTGTTATTTTTCTTGTGATTATATGTTTTATTTACTCTTCTTATTTATATAATAACTTGAAGAAGTAAAAATGTGTCCTGTATGTGTACAGCATCATAGAGACAAATTTCAATACAGTATAAAAAAGTATACTTCAATCAAATAAAATAAAAAATTCACTTAGCTAAAAAAAACAGTTCAGATTGTTAACCAAATAAGAAATAAGACTAAAACTGTGTAAACAACTTTTAACTCATCATATAAACATACACACGGTAACTGACTTAAGGTAACTGGCTTAAGATCAGCTCACACCAAGAATGATAACTATAAAGATAACTTTAGATAAATTTCAATAACTATATTAGCGTCCACATCGGTGGACGAAAACGTTCTGTTTTTTATAAGTGTGCGACCAGTTGTCTGCTGCTTTAAATGCTTGAACTTGTTAAAAGTCGGATGGATTCTGATTGGCTGTCAATGATTTTATCATTTTATCAAAAAATAATTCTGAAAGTGATTCTAACAGTAAACTTTATAGCTGTGATGTGGACTTCCCTATATTCATAAAATTAGAATGATTATTAAAACTTATTGTTATAGGGGTCTTTTTAGACACTCCCATTCATACCTCCATCTCCCTTTCCATCTGCTCTATCTGAGCAGCCAGCTCCTCGTTTTTCTCCAGCAAAGCTTGGCCTACTTCAGCCGCCAAAATCAGGTCTTTTTCCAGCAGAGAAGGGCTGCTGTCATCCTGAGGTGAGGCGAGAAGATCATCTGGTCCTATTGTAGGAGCCATGATCCGGTGACTGGAGGAAGAGTGTGAAGAAGAGAAGGGGAAGAAAGAATCCTCCAGGATGGGAGAGGGCAAGTTCTCCTTCTTGGATGTAAACATTGGTTCGTCTCTTGAGTTCACGGCTGAGCAGGACTCCCAGTGACCGTCCTGATAGTCAAATGTTGTTTATCTGCATCTAAATGCCTGGGTTTTCTTTAAATTTAACAAAAACACACCTGACACCTGTTATGTTCTTCTTGTGAACTCAGTTGGTTTTGTATATCCTTCAAAAACTGATCAACCCTAGTGTGTGTCACATGTAGGGTGTATTTGAGGCTGAAAGTTCCTCCAAGGGTGGAATCGTCAGTTGATTTATTGTTTTCTTTATCTTAAATCTTCCTTATAAATCTCCCTATGGACAAAAAACATGTTGGAACAGGTGACAATTGTGTTGGAACTCACCCTGAAATTTATTACACAATGTAGATAGGTGTATTCATTTACAATATCTAATCCTCCTGGACTGTAAAGAGCTTGGATTTCTTCCCTACATGTGCGTCCTTGCAAACAACACATTATCCAGAAATACCTTGGGGCATTTTTATTGTTGTCTAGGAGCTTCTTTTGTAGACATGACCAACATAACAAAGTTTCAGTGTTTCTCTCACATTCCAGTAGTCATTCAAGACTCCTCAGTGGCCCAGTGACTACACCCATTACAATTGGCTAAACAGGTTTTAAAGAGCACAGGTGTCTGAGACATAGGTGACTCTGACCTCCTTAAATCTAAAATGCAGATATTTCACCACCATAACAGTATATTTAGCATAGCTGAAAAGTGTTTTCCTGGAATAAAACAGGCTGCTTCTCTGTCTGTTGATTATAATGGAGGAAACATAAACATGACATAAATTGATGTCATGTAAACAGAACCTCTGTTTAAAGTGGTTATTACTAACATAATGTTGTAGACTATTTTATGACATTGAAATTGTTGAATCAACTACATTAGTTTAATGTAGTGTAATTAAAACAACCCAAACCGTTCGTATCAACTTCACTGCAATTAAAGGCTTAATTAAAAGACTCAAGAACTTGAAAGAGTGTGTTATATTCAAAATAGTTTTTCTTTTAAAGTCAGAAAGCGTCTGCTAATAGTATAAATGTCCCTATTGACTATTCAGAACAAGTAATGCTTTGTTTTTCCTACCTGGGAAGTTCCTGCTCCAAACTTAGCATGAAAGGTGACAGGGAGGTACTACTAGTCGCCTTGGAAGCGCTGCTGTAAAGCTAATTTAGCCACACCTTCTCATTGCATCATCAGTTTAATGGGAGGAGCCGAGTACCTACAAACAGGGTAGGTGTCACTGACGTCAGGCGTTCAGGTGAGATAGTAAAATAAATAAAACTCACACACACATTTATTTTAATTTTTTATTTATTTTTCTAACCCCTGTAGTACACAAATGTTTGTAAAAATGAGGCACAGTGTGTTAATAACTGTGTGTTAATTTTTCACATTGATTATTACACAGGTTGTACCCGTATTTCGAATTGCAATGCATTATGTTGAGATTTAGGGTTAAAGGAAATGTCCGCAAACTTAACGGATAATGTCCACTCCTGGCCCTGCCAGCACTGTGTTTTATGTTTTCTTTTTACATTTTGTCTTTATCTCTTTAGCCTATCTAAAGCACTAAAAAATTATCTAATTAGAACTCAGTATTAAAACATTCATGACTTTTAATTAATCTCTAAACTATTTTTTTTAGAACTACAAAATGCTTTAGAGTCTTCAAAGATCATTTTACAACAATGTTACGAAACCGTCTTCTATCTAAAGCGTTGTAGGCTATATGAAAGTTAAGTATTATAATTTCCACAGTGTCAGATGTCAAAGATTCTCAACATAAAAGAACCCATTCAGGGGCTGTTGGGTAACCTGCTCAGTGCTGCCACTTTGTGGTCGAAGTCACTCACTACGTCATGGTGGAAGGAGCAGCTTAGTTCATACTGTCGCAGGCAAACTAGCTGCCAGATTTAAATGACTGGAGATGATCAAGATTTCACATAAAGCTAATTTAAATGTAGCTTTGTTGGACTGATTATGGTATTCTAAGGTGATCCAAATATGGAAATGGCTCAGAGAGACCATAAGAAATATTTTGAGCCAACGTGAGTGTTGATTTTTGCCACTGTGAAAGGATGGGTTGTTCAAACCCTGGCAAAGGCCTCAGTCTCTGTAACCAGGCGCTATGGGACCTGTGGCCTGGCTGTGTCCCTCACTATGGTAACAATGAACTGAGTGTGGATTCAGATAGGATTAGTAATATCTACACAAGCGAGAGCCTGTGAAACTTGCAGCAATGCTTCCTGTTTTTTAGACTTCATATTTTTCTCTTGCAGAGCCTGAATGAAGCTAGTTACAGCAATGGGCCCAGCTCAGAATCTTGACTTGTAGCTGTAAAACAAGAAAACACTGTTAACTAGATAATTATGTTTGCAATGATTGTCATAGTTTGTGGTTCAGTAAAAAATAAGTCAAATAACTTGTGTAATGTGTAAGTAAATACAGTTAATGTAAGTAGAGTGTTGCATTTTTTCCTGTTATACGCTACCTTCTGAAAATGGGAGGGGCTTGGCCTCAACTGGCCCCTCCCACTTGAGCTTTAGTCCTATTCAGACAAACTTAGAATCAGACACACAGAGATGGAGAAACACTGTAGTAACTGGACTCTTGTGCTGGTGCTCTGTGGCCTCCTGCCACTGGCTACTCAGGCTGGCAGGCAGATGCCAAAACTCTCCGATAAGAAGCTATGTGCCGATTCAGAGTGTAGCCGTGAGTAATGCTAACGAGCATATTTTACTTTATTTATTTAATTTTTTTTTAATGTTGCATTTCAGCATATGTAACTTTGGATTTACATCAGGGTTGTATTTGTTAACATCACTTATTAGTTTACATGAACTAACAATGAAAAATACTTTACTAATCTTTCATTTCAACATTTACCAACACATTAATAAAATCAAGAGTTGTAATTTTTTACTAAATGGACTTGCTAACATGAACTAACAATGAACAGTTGTATTTTAAATAACTAACATTAACAAAGATGAATAAATACTGTTTAAAAAAATAATGTAATAATAATTAATATATAAAAATAATGTTACCGCAACTTTAAATATGTTCCGTAGGCCAGTTTTGTACAAAAAGAATAATAATAATAAAAAAAATTCTTTAATTTTATGAATAGTTTACAAATAATATTGACATATTTTCCTTAGATTATAGTTTTTATGAAGTTGTAAGAGAAAGTGAACATTTTAAGATGCTGTAACTGATCACCAACATTTAAAGTTATTCATCATTTACTAGTTTTTTTCATAGTTTTTCATAGCAGTTCTAAAAATGCATTGTCAGTGAACAAGTATTTAATCTCCCAGTTAATATGAGGTCCAAGAAACTGCATGCATAACAATAATTAATAAATAATTAAATAATAAAACAATAAAATGTAAAAAATCCACCTATTTCAAGTTCAGTTTCTGCCTTACATTTTTCAGTAATTAACTTGGTTGTACAAGTCATTTCAACTTAAATTATATTAAACTGACTTGAAAAATTGAGTTGAATCATGTTTAACTTATAGAAAAGAAGTTGCCATGACTTGATCATCATTTTTCACAGTGAATAGTTTTAAAAGGATCATGCCACACACTGTATGGTGTGATATGTTGAGTCTAAACGGTGTGGTTGTGTATTCACAGATCCCATTCTCATCGCTAGAGCTCTGCAGGATTATTACCCGCAAGACTGTCGCTTCATACACATCCAGCAAGGCCAGTCTGTCTATGTGTATGCCATGCTGAAAGACCGTGGGAACCTCTTCTGGGCTGGTAGTGTAAGTACAGTCTAGCCTAACAAGGCTGATCTGAATCACAAACATCTCTATGGCAGTATTTTAATCGTTAACATGATTTTCTTGTAATGTGTGCAAAAACAAATGCTTTCCCCTGTGAAAATGAAGACAAAGTGTAACAGAAGATAACTGTTTGTGAAGGTTCAAGGGTCGTATTATGGAGAGCAGGAGGCGCGTCTGGGATTCTTCCCCAGCAGTGTTGTTGAAGAGACACATGCTTTAATGCCTGCTGAGGTTGAGGTCAAGACTGACGTGCGTATCTGAAGCTTTTGTCTATGATAAACATGGGATAAACATGTAATAAAACTATTAATTAACATGTAAGATTAAGTATGTTCTTTTTTCTTTTCAGAAATGGGACTTCTACTGCTATTAGGATTGTGTGATGCTTCGCCTGGAATATAAACAAGATTCTTGATTCCACTCTGCACTTTGTAGTGTGTCCCTACTACATTTATTATCTCTACACTACTCAAATATTCAGATAAGGGAAACACAGAACAGTGACTGTATATGCTTATTGATGCAATAGTTTGAATAAAACTGAGCTGCTGCTACTTGGCTGCTTCTCATGCATGTGATCAGTGTTTCTTAGTATCACGTGATGTTTTGGTAAGAAAAGTTCTGAATGAGAAGTAAACAGAAAATCAATTACTACTCAACTGAGAAATGATTACATCTGCCTTTACCTAACTTGATACGACTCACTAGCAGCAGGTATTTGGTTTCTAGCCACTGATAGATCAGTTTCTAGTTGCGTCATGTGCGTTTCCATGGAGACTAATGTCAGCTTTGCGCATTACTCGGCATTCCTGAAGCAAGGTGAGTGCATGTTCACAAATAATTCAAATTATTTCACTTCAAACTAGGTAAATACCCGCCGTACTGGTACGTTTATGAGCGACTACAACAAATATTACAATTTGGGTAGTCTAGGGTGACGTTACTGATGAGAATGATTATATCATTACTTTAAAAGCATTAGAAAATGTATCAGGCTATTTATTATAGAAAGTAGGCCGTAACAAGAAAGAACATTATAAGACTTTAAAATCAGTTGTAAAATGGCGAAATATGCACCAGGGGATGTAAAAGTATAGAAAGCTAATGAACCAGCATATATCACTTGGCAGAAAATATAGTTTTTTTTAACAAAACTGTTAACTCTTTATTGGGCATTTTGTATACTGTTGTGGTTGCAGGTTGTTTAAAACAGTGTTTACATTTTTTGACTCAAAATGAAGCGGCTCTATTCTAAGAAGATGTCCAATAAAAACAAAGAGTTTTCATGGATAAGAAACGGTCCTGCTTTTCATCACATGCTCCGGGCGTCTGGGCAGTCTGAGGTCTGGTATGATTTCACTGATGAGGCGAAATTCCGCCAGTACGGCTGGCGATGCTCCACGAATGAAGACTCTTACTCAAATGCCACCCTCATTGGTAACTGGTCAGAAGAGAGGTTCGACACTCGCCGTACTGTGGCGTTACGACGCCCCCTTCCGCACCAGGTTGGTTTTGTTAAGTAAAACTATTCTGAGAGCGTCATATCCACCTATAATTCACCTATATGTTTGGATTGCATTAGATAAAATATAAAACCAAGAGCTTTTCTCAGAAATAAGTTGTTCAACAGAGTAACCAGGTGTGGTTAATCATTCCACCAACATTTGTTAATCACAAAAAGCCCACCCTAGTGAAAAAAACCCCTAAAAAAAAACTAAAATGTATTTGAAATACATTTAGCTATTTTGTGCTAAGAATACTACAAATACATTTACATATGTGTGTGCTAAATAAAAATACCTTTCAATTGTACTTTTGGTATACTAAACTGGTATAGGCTATAAAGTCTGCTAAATTGGAACAACTAATTTTGTACTTAAAGGGTTAGTCCACCCAAAAATGAAAATAATGTAATTTATTACTCACCCTCATGCCGTTCCACACCCGTAAGACCTTCGTTAATCTTCGGAACACAAATTAAGATATTTTTGTTGAAATCCGATGGCTCAGTGTGGCCTGCATAGCCAGTAATGACATTTCCTCTCTCAAGATCCATTAATGTACAAAAAACATATTTAAATCAGTTCATGTGAGTACAGTGGTTCAATATTAATATTATACGCTGATTCATAACGCTCCGAAGCTTCCTGAAGCAGTGTTTTGAAATTGGCCATCACTATATAAGTCGTTATTTTGTTTTTTTTTGGTGCACCAAAAATATTCTCGTCACCTTATAATATTAATATTGAACCACTGTACTCACATGAACTGATTTAAATATGTTTTTAATACATTAATGGATCTTGAGAGAGGAAATGTCATTGCTGGCTATGGAGGCCTCACTGAGCCATCGGATTTCAACAAAAATATCTTAATTTGTGTTCCGAAGATTAATGAAGGTCTTACGGGTGTGGAACGGCATGAGGGTGAGTAATAAATGATATTATTTTCATTTTTGGGTGAACTAACCCTTTAATGCACTTTAATTGTGCGTAAGTAGTGCTGAGGTACAACTAAAGATATACTTAAGTGTATTTGATTGTGCTAAAGTGGAACTATTGCAAGTATACTTTAGGAACACTTTAAATATCTTGCGTTTAAAGACTGATATTATACAGAGATCATACAATCCTTATTAATAGTGATATTAATAAAACACCTTTTAGGCATAATATTAAGAAATATGCATTGTGCAAATACTCCAGATAAAGTGTAATTATAATTTTATACAACTAAGTCTTAAGTGATATGTCAATAAATACGTTAATGGATTTGAAGTATACTTAGTATGAAATAAATGTATTTTTTAAATAGATTTTGGTATAGGCTTTTTTTTTACTAGGGCAAAAATTTTCGCCATCATTTTGAACATTGAACATCGATTGTTTAATCATTTTAAAACTTATGTTTGTGGATGTGAAAGTGTGCTTGTGCTATCTTTCTTTAAAATTAATGACACTTGGTTTTATATTTAGCTAATTCAGTGACAATCATGCTTTTTTAAGAATTGCTTAAGTGTCCATATCCCAGTTTTGTGCTCAACAATCAAATAATCCTGAATTTGTTACTCCTCACAGTTCTCTCACTATTTTGAAACCACATATTATTCCAGCTATAAGAAAGATGATGTTCAGCCGATTTACACAAGTAGGTTTCCTTAAATAAATTTTATTATTTATTTATTTAAATTTATATATTTTTTTTAATTCAACAAAATAATTATGCTTATGTAAAGACCCTGATATTTTCACTCTATCAGCACCAAAGAGAGAGTCAAGAAGCTTCCCTGGTCACCAACCAGAACTGAATCCTCCGCACACTAAGTGTGTGCCAAACTCCTGCTACAGACTGGACTTCAAAGGCCCTCAGTGTAGAGAAGAAATAGCAGAAGAAACTTCAGAGCCTCAGTGCAGATAACAGAGACAAACTGAAGCCTTTGGCAGAGGAATTCTGCTTACAAAATTAAATCAGCTTCAATATCCACCCTCTGACTTCTGTGAGTGATCTATAGTCAGATATAGTCATATATATATATATATATATATATATATATATGAAGAGTTTGGTTTCAAAATGCTATAAATTTATTTTGACTAATTTGAGTAGGCCTAAAAATGTGTTTTCTTTACCAAGAAAGCAGCAAGATGAAAATTTCTGTTTCAGACTTTCACATGGCGGTTATAAAAACATTAAAAATTCAAATCCAGATTTTGATTTTCAAAGGTTTTATTATAAAAACTGATTATTTTCTCCCCAAAATGCAATAAATCCATGACACGTTTTTTTTTTTTCTTTTTTTTTTCAAAATGCAATTAATCCATCACTATAAAAGTTATTTTTCATATTGAAAATACCCAACAAAGTTGATTCACATATATGACAGCCTCTGAACTTTGTCAATACTAATCTTATATACAGGCATTTGACTAAAAATACATTCAGTCGTCGCTCCCAAAATGAATTCAACGAGTCATCAGAAGTTTGATGCTGTCGTGGAACAAGCAACAGCTGGCATTTTTCCTCCTCCCGACTCGAGTGCCTCATCTTCATAATCTCCTCACGTAAATGATTACATTTCGATGACTTGCGTTTCTTCCCCACCGCAGAAACCACCACAGGTTCATCAATGCCGTCAAAATCATTCATTTTTCTGTTTTTGTTTATCACAAAGTACAAAGCAGATAAGGAAAACTAGGATGCCGGGTGTATTCATAGCGCCGCCATTACTGTTTACAGTGTGTGGAATGGTGTGCTGTGATTGGTTGAGCGGATATATAAATTAATAAATGACTTTTCAATACCGACCAGATACAATACTGATTTTGGCGGAAACTAAATTTTTTTTTAAAAATGGCGTTTATCGCGTTTTGGAACCAAACTCTTCATATATAAATCTTCTTTTCGTTGTATTTTTCTGAAGAATGTGTCTATTTTTTTGTCATATTAACCAGTGAAAATATACATAACCATTGTGACGTTAGATTACTTTGCTTCTTAATTATATTGTAGACTTTACTGCACTGCTTATTCACGTCAATTCATCTGGTGAAAAGTCAGAAATTTCAACAAGCATCTATACTTGAGTTTAAAGTGCAGAGCAATTCACTATACCAACACATACTGTATTTTGTAGTGATATATCAAATAACTGCCAGACTGATACATTCTCCAATATTTGATCATTTTGAGGTTACTGACACTGATAACTGTGCCTCAGTGCCTGTATAACCAGTCATGAGAATTTTTACTTCTTTCTCGTATCAGTTCCAAAGTCTACCAAGATTATCCTTGTCAATGGATTTTTTTTTTTTTTTACATATTTTAGTGAATTCAGTAAATCGTAAGTGTTTAATTCAGCAATTTGGTGCATATATCATTTGCTGCCACTGAACTGTATATTGTATACATCAGCTGTACTCTCTAGATATCATTATGATCAAGATTGGGAGTTGAAAAACCCAGCTGACTACTAATATTTTGTCATACAGTTTGTTGAAAAGACATTTTTAATTTTTAATTCAGAAAAATAAGTGAGGTCACACTGGTTTTGAAAGTCCACAATATTTATTAATCATTATTTCATGATGTTAATAAGTTAATTCAGTGCATCAGCTGTGATTAATAAGGAATGTAAGCAGTTCAAAGCCATGTTTTTAAAAGCTCCTTCTCAATTATACCTCCTAGTGGGGATAATACAGTAGTTTAGGCCTTCACTTTAGTGAGGAGTGATATAAGTCTTTGTCAGAGCCTGCTTATATTAGCTTTCCATATCAAAAATGACTGATACGGTTTGGTATTAGCAGCTTTACCGTTGTTGAATAAGTGAGCCATTGCTAAGAAACCAAATAGTCTCAGTGATTGTAAACAATATAAATTCTTGGCACTTATTCACATGCACAAACACCCAGCTCAAAATTACATTCAAATATTATTTGGGGAGACATTTGACCTCATAGACACCATGGTTTCAAAACCTTGCATTAATAAACTTTTGCTTTAATTCCCAGCATATAGTAATAGCCTATCATTTTTGCAGTAACACCTGTTCTTGGAAACATGTCACTATGTACCTGCTATTCATGCTGTTTAACAGTATTTTTAAATGTTGATTTTTTTTATTATTATTTCAAAGGGGTTCAGAAACCCATTTAACCCTGGGTTTTAAAGCCCTGCTCCTGCTATTGTCATGAGAACCCAAAAATACGGTGGAGAAAGTTTAAAGGTACACTTTGTAACTTTTTTTGTTGTTGTCAAAAATAACAAAATTTAACAGTCAATCAATCCTTCTTCCAAAATATGATTTTGTCTTACCCTGATTCACTATGGTAAGCCTATTATAAGTGTTTGTTTTAGACCTGTCAAGATGGTTTTCTCGGGAAATTGCGTACATACATCACTCGCCTGTGCGTGTCTCGTCATATCCGTAAATAGAGAAAAGTTGCTCTGGCTACTTTGGTGCATGTAAGGTGAGGTATTATAGAGGTTAGTTGTTAAAATGAACGAGAAAGGTTGATATTGAGCACGCTAAATCTTAAACCTCCGGAGAATCACCCATTTTTTTAAAAAAATGCCGAACAGAGGAGTGTCTGCTGACAAAAAGAGAACACAAATAAAACGAGAATCAACACTGGCTTGGCTTTTGCTGGAGATGGCACAAACTAAGGGCGGCGATGGTGTTTTTTTACTCAGGTGAGTAAGGTATTTTATTTGAACAGATAAACTGTCATATGTAGCCCTCTAATAGAGTTCATTGTAAAGCATTATCTATTGTGAAGGGTCACATTCATCTGCAAAGCCACGCAGAGGCGAAGCACAACCAAAACAATGTTCTTCCGCAAAATCCACGAAGTTTTGTTTTTAACCACTAGAGGGCCAAAAGTTACACAGTGTACCTTTTAAAGTGTGAAGTAATGCATCAAGTTATCATAAACTGCCTCAACACTCACAAATCAGGTCAAAACAATTAAATAGTGTCACTTTTTCAAGAACGTATCCATATCCCCTTATATACTCTGGTCCTGAATCCATCACTAAAGTAAAAATAAATTTTACTTTTTCAAACAAACAAAAAAAGCCATTATGATATCTGGATGTAACAAATCAATTTAACGTATACAGAGATTAACAGAATAAACATTTTTCTCACCCTTTTGAATAGGACAATGCCAGTGTGCAGCGAATCACACCATTAATAATGATATTTTTTTGCCATCTCAGTTTAATACAATGAACCATTATTGCTTGTTTGTCTTTGTTATAAAAAATACCAAGGACAAATTCTCCTACTCTCAAATACTTTGTCTTGCAGTCAAGGCTGCAAGATATACAAAGGCCCCTTTGTTTGGTGGCATCAGCAGCAGACAATGCTTTATTGTAAAACTGTATTTCTATGAAAATCGTTTTAGGTAATTCGTTACAGTTATTTTGATGCTGATGGAGTTTCAACCTAAAAGCCGTTTTTTTTCTCTAGCTGCTGTAGCAAAGACAACATGAACATTTGGCCTGTCAGTAATGTTGGGCTATTAAGATATTCCCTTGTAATTTAGCAGGAGCACATTGGGACAGGGGAAGACAAGGGATATAAAGTTGAAACATGGAAGTCTAGCAGCTTTACTTCTTCTGAGGCCCAGCCACGGCAGGCTTGTCATCACGGGTGATGGGAATGGTGCGCTCCGGGCCGTCTGAGTGCTTGCGTGGGGCTGTCACTGTCAGAACACCATCGGTAGACAGGGAAGAAGTGACAGAGGTTGGATCCACACCAGCAGGGACACGGTATTTTCTTACAAATTCTCGTGAGACAAATCCGTGATCGTCCTGCTAGGAAAGCACAACATCGTTATGAGCAGGTGATAACGCGAATGGTCCGTCTTTCACTCAAACTCAATGTTTACTTGTGGAACAAGGCCAGTGATCTTGGTGATGACATGTGGATTTTAAACAATAAAGCTAATCACATGGCATAGGTTTAGTTATTGGGTTGCAGCCCAGCTAACAAAAGAACGTTTTGCTAACGTTCCCATTAAGCTATGAATATGTTCCCTGAACCATTCAAAATGTCCGGTTTTTAAAATGTTTTAGAAATGTTTTTCTTGGTAATGTGAACGTTAAGGGAACATTCCATTTTATCATTCTTCAAACATTTTGGGAACATTATTTTGAATGTCCTCTGAATGTTCTGAAACAAGTAGAAACATTAGACAAACATAAAATGTTTTAGAAAAAAAAAAAACATTTTGAGATCATTATTAAAGGCCAGATAACTTCGAATGAACATTCTTTTAACGTTACTGGAAGAACGTTTGTTCATAACATTGTCAGAATGTTAGCCAAAGTTCTGAGAACGTTCCAGTTAGCTTGGAGTGTTCAGTGTGAATGTACTAGTAAGTTTCTACCTGACGATCCTCATGTTTAGCGTGAATTTCAATGAAATCTCCATTGATTTTCACTGACAGCTCCTCTGGTGCAAAGTGTTTGACATCCAGATTTAGTGAGAAACGGTCTTTTTCCATTTTCATCTACAGAAACACAAACACACAAATGTAATAATTTGTCTAGGCTAATCTAATGTTCACAATTAGTTAAGAAAAGCACCTCAAATTCAAAATCAAATTCTATTTTTCAGTCCATTTCAGACATTTTGTTTTCCACATTACAATATTTTATCACAGTGTCCCAAAAATCTTAACTACAGACAGGCTTCACTTTCTTTATGCAGAAATAATTTGTATTTTTCTTTTTGATTTTAGGATGAAATATGACCTGAAAAAATATTTTCAGTTTTTGTGAGACTGGACCATATAATTAATTAAATTAATGAATAAATAATTAACTAAATAACCAAATTAAATTTCTATTTTTGTTGTTGTTGTTGTTGTTTTTATCAGCAAAATATAACAGCTATGCTTCAGTGTGGCTTTTTAAAAATACAGTGCCAAACTATCATCATGAAAGAAATGTTTATAATATTTATCCATAGCAATCATAGTTTAGAAAACTAGCTAAAAAAACAGCTATATTTCCAAATAAAGCTCTTCTCTGTCTGTATAAAACAGATATGGACACAGAAAATAACAAATGAAAGGAACTTCAAGTCTTACAATAACACAATAAAAATAATCCATGAATAGCGTTATTAAACGTACAGCCAGGATAATGTACAGCCATCCGTTATCGCAAATTAAACCCCTTCAGGTTGATACAAGACCCCTCAGGGTCAGGGTCCTGGTCACCCAGTAACAAATTAGACACATTTTTTAACTACAGTAATTCTATGTTACAAACGTAATGTAGATTAAACACAAAGTTTTAAACAATCACTAAAAATGGGCTGCAAAGGTTTTTAGCTCACCTCAGAGAGTCCACTTTCCACCCAGCTTGGCCAGCGCAAAAAGGAAGGTCGTGGGTAATACAGTGAGGGAATCACATCGGTCTCAGTGATGGGCTCCCCAAAGTGCTGGTCAAAGATCCGGCTAGGAAAGAAGGATGGCCAGAAGGAGCGACGGAACCAGGGGTGCTGGATGGCGATGTCCATTTTGTGTCTGGGCCTTAGCAGCACTCAGAAAACTGCTGCCTCTTCTGCCTGCGCACTTAAATAGAGCAACACCGACGGCCCCTGGCAGACGAGCCAGCTGTGGATCTTTCTGGAATAATGATGTAAACTGTTTGCCAGCCTTTGCCTCTTTCACTTCAGCCCTCCCACTGTCCTCTGCTTGCTACCCTGTCCCCTCTTCCAACTATTTCTCTCTGTAGTTATCTCAAGAGCTGATCAGATTTCAATTCACTCAGATACCAACTGGATTACAGTGCAAGCCCCCAATAGTGCTGATGGTACCATGTGTTCAGAGCACTGGAAACTGCACTGTCTGGTCCAGCGAACCTGCCAATATCAAGGGAAGTCTCTTGTTGCTCGACATTCCGCTGGCTCGTCTAATGCCAGCAAAGATTAGGATGCCCACGAGGTGATGTGCCCATGCATATTTAGGTTCTGAGCCCCATTGGAGGTTTAGTCTTTACAGAAACTGACAATGAATGTGGCTGAGATAACTGTGCCAGGCTAAACACCATACAAAGTCAATCCCCATGAACAACCGCTTGCCTGGAAAACGTACGGGGACAATGTTACTTGAGCTGGCACACTGACTGGACATCATAATTTTGGAGGGGTAAGCAGTCTCAGCTATTGTGCTGTCAGTGAATATTCTCTTAACAAAGGCAAAGGATGGTGGTTATACATTTTCTTTTTGTTTCACCTGAACATTTTTTGCGAATTTGATGCCTTTTCAGTTCCCTGGACTTACTATTAATATAATCAGCAGGGGAAAAAAAATGAATACTGAACTTGGTAACATTATTTGATTCACATTAGTGTTCAAAAGTTTGGGGTAGGTAAGATTTTTTAAAATGTTTTAGAAAGAAATCTCTTATACTCACCAAGGCTGTATTTATTTGATCAAAAGTACGGTAATATTGTGAAATATTATTGCAATTTAAAATAACTGCTTTCTGTTTGAATACATTTTAAAATGTAATTTATTCTTGTGATCAAAGCTGAATTTTCAGCATCATTGCTCCAGCCTTCAGTGTCACATGATCCTTCAGAAATCATTCTAATATGTTGATTTGGTGCTCAAGAAACATTTCTTATTATTATCAGTGTTGATTCACACATAGAGGTCACAGCTATTCAGAAAGCCGTTTTCTTGCATATGTATGGGTTTTGATGGCATAGTTGCACATCAACCACTACAGTGGACACTAGTGCATCATCCTATACACTGCCACCAAGTGGCAAACCATTGTATGTGGAATTTTGGTTTCTCCAAACAAAGAAGGCCGACGGCCAGTCAGAAATGCCAAGTTGCTCCGGAAAACCCATCCATTCCTTCTATCCTAGGAGACTCTTGCAGGTAAAAGAAAATGTTGTAACATCAAGTAACTAAGGAGTCATATCATTGTTACATTTTCAAAGTACTGATTTTAGACTGAGAGGAAATTCTAATTATCTGTCCACTAAATTGGACATCATGCATCACTATATTTCAGCTACAATTCATACTATTACTGTGACTGTCGTTCTTGAAAATACTTCATCTGCAGTAACTGTTTTGGCTGTAAATAAATGTTTTTGTGTTATTAGAATGTAATTTGCAAGTACATCAAAAAAGTAATGAAATTATGTAATGCATTTTACTTGTGATGCGTTACTTTACTCGTTACATCAAAAAAGTAATCTGATTACGTAATGCACATTACTTGTAATGCGTTACTTATCTCTTTACATCAAAAAAGTTATCTTACATAATGCATATTACTTGTAATGCATTACTTTACTCATTACATCAAAAAAGTAATCTGATTACGTAATGCACATTACTTGTAATGAGTTACTTAACTCGTTACATCAAAAAATGAATCTTACGTAATGCATGTTACTTGTAATGCATTACTTTACTCATTACATCAAAAAAGTAATCTGATTACGTAATGCACATTACTTGTAATGAGTTACTTAACTCGTTACATCAAAAAATGAATCTTACGTAATGCATGTTACTTGTAATGCATTACTTTACTCGTTACATAAAAAAAGTAATCTCTTACATAATGCATGTTACTTGTAATGAGTTATCCCCAACATTGCTCATTTCGGATGAAATTGAAAACACCTGATCACTAGTTATTCCACAGTCTGAAAACATCAATCGATCAATGTAGATTTCAGTCTGAGGTTTTCTCAGAGAGGAGAGCTATGTAGAAATTTGTTGTTCATGAACAAACAGTATTATCAGCTAATAAGGGTAAATCAACATATTCTGGTAGACTGAAGGGAGTGTGAGCATTTTATACATAAAGTTGGGTTTTCACAGAGTTGTACCTTCACCGAATGTAGAGATCTTTGATGGAATCATGTCCTCATGTTCTGATATCAAAGACATGCGAAGCTCAACTTAAATGAAGTTCTTTAGAATGTCTTCTTTTTTTACAACTTAAGATCAGCTGTTAGACTGTTTGGCTTTGTGAGTCTATCACTACATTTATTCGCCATGCGTTTGTGTATATGTGTATATATCTGTTGGCTATTCCGCTCCACAGAGTTTACTACAAGCTATTTGTAGCAACATTTATCACCCTCCAGTCTCAAGTGCGCAGTCTCTCTTCTCCGTTCCCCTGTTGTTCTTTCCACCCCTCTCCGATACTTCCTGCTTCTGTCACACTGTGAAAATTAGTGTAATTGAAGTCTGTCAATCTGGTAAATTCTCCAGTTATCTTGGCAACCTGCTACAGAGATCAAAATGGCTGACCGCACCGTTCCTCATGCTTATCCAATGAGTATGGATTATGAGATGTGTACTCCTCCTCGAATCTATGATCAGAACTTTGCAGAGGGTAAGTAAAATCATTCTTTAATCTAAAAATTTATTTTAAGGCAAAACATTCTGTGTGTGTGTGTGTAAATTTTTTTGTATTCTGAAATTACTGGCTTGCATGCTTTGAATATCATTTAAAATAACTTTTAACTTCTGCAGCTCTCATACAGTAGATCTATGTTTGATTTTAACATTAGTTATAATAAGCAAAACATTTTGATTGTCAGAAATAAGGATGAATGTCATAGTACAAGTGAACATAGATGTTCGTAACATAATTGGATATTATGTTACGACGATATTCACCTTACGACGAAATGTGATGCCTCACCAACAACTTATATTTAGAATTCCACACATGACATGACCAAAATAACCTGTTGTCCCCATCATGACTAATTATGAACTAATCTTCTTATTAAACAATTCAGTAGCAGGTTTGGAAATCAACTGTGAAGACTCCACTCAGTGTTAAGCTGTAACAGAACTGCGTAAAGATGTCCCGTGTAATGTAGGATTAAAATAGAAACTGTAAGTGGAACCATGTCTTGATCTGTAGCTGGCATCACAAATTTTAAATAGACTCAACGTGCACATTTCCTGTGTCTTCTAGAACACTGTTTACAATTATAATCTAGAAGGCAGATCGTTCTATTTTAATGCAGTTCCTGAGGTACTTAAACAGTAGCAAATTGCTTCAGAAAAAATTACATGATGCTCACTTTTTGTCCAGTTCCCTTCATATTTACTACTAAATACATCAAATATGCAATTCATACTCATAGAGTGACACTCATAGAGTGACTTGAATACACGTTCTTTGATGAGTATATTTTTAATTTCTGTAGGCCTATTAAAACCTTTTTTTTATTTGAATTATTTTAAATGTATTTTGCCACCCACATCTCTTCATGCAGACCAAAGATAATTTCACCTTTTATGACAAGCAAGGTTAGTTCAGGTTGTATCTAATATCATACAGCTGGAACTTCCTCAGAACGTTTATTTATGATTTAATCATTCATTACGATTTATGATTTAAAGGGTTAGTTCACCCAAAAATGAAAATTTTGTCATTAATTACTCACCCTTGTGCCGTTTTATACCCGTAAGACCTTTGTTGATCTTCGGAACACAAATTAAGATATTTTTGTTTAAATCCGAGGGCTCTGTGAGGCCTACATAGGGAGCAATGACATTTCCTCTCTCAAGATCCATAAAGGTACTAAAAACATATTTAAATCAGTTCATGTGAGTACAGTGGTTCAATATTAATATTATAAAGCGACGAGAATATTTTTGGTGCGCCAAAAAAAACAAAATAACGACTTATTTAGTGATGGCCGATTTCAAAACACGGCTTCAGGAAGATTCGGAGCGTAATGAATCAGCGTGTCGAATCATGATTCGGATCGCGTGTCAAACCGCCAAACTGCTGAAATCACGTGACTTTGGCGCTCCAAACTGCGGATTCGACACGCTGATTCATTATGCTCCGAAGCTTCCTGTGCGTTCAGACCGCCACGGCAATTATCCACCTCTCCTCCATTTTGCTTGGGAGCTAATGTTTGGTCAGTACCAAAGTTTACACAACTGCGTTATCTGGAATCCTCTCAAGTGGAGGACCTCTACGTTCCGATTGGTTGCCGCCGGACCACATCATAGCTCATTACCATTAAGTTGACTTGACTTCAACTCTCCTCGACGCCCACACCGTCCAAGACATGCTGCGCTGCTGCTCACCGGAGCTTGCCGCCGGCTCACATTGAAAATGAATGACTTCCTGTCACTTTGACGCTCTCGCCGGCATCATCGCCACTGGTCCCACCCAACTCGAAATCTTCTGTGTCTTCATCGCTGCTGGCTCTGCCCAGCATAAAGTCTGTTTCGTCGCCCTATATCATGTCTATGTCATCGTCGTTGATCCCACCCAGCCTCACTCTCCCGCCTCCACATCCTGATTCAGCCAGTCTGTCAGCCCTGCATCTGCTAGTTCCCTTCAGCCCCTCGACTTCTCCTCTAACACCATTCTATTGTGTGGATAAGCCTCAGGTCTTCTTGTCTCCAGCCTCACCCAGGCAAGTGGATCCCCCAGCTCTGCCTCCAGCCGCTGATCCTGTCACTCCACCTCAGTCCATCGACCTGTCGGCTCCACCTTGGCTCCTCCCTCCGTCATCTCCATCAGATTCCATCGTCCTAACAGCTCCACCAGGATCCCTAGTCCCTCTGGCTCCACCTTGGGCAGATGCCACCCTGCCCGAGGCACGAACATATGAGCCTCAGCCTCCAGGACCATCGGTGTCGTTCATTTTCATTGTATTCGGTTCCTATATTTCCTGCCTTAGTTATCTAATTAGTTTTCCTTTGTTTTATGTTTTCCACCACTAGTTTGTCACATTGGTTACTCATTAATTAGATCCCACCTGTTTGTATTCAGTTCATTATCTTGTGTATATAAACCCTTCAGTTCTTTCCTGTCTGGTGTTGTTTGTGTTTATACAGACTGTTACTGTGATTCTTCTGTTGTTTTATTAAAGATACTTGACTATTTGAAATGCTACTTCTCTCATCTTCATCTTTGTAGAGCAACCCACAGGCATGTGTTTTTGTTACATCATACCACTTTCTGTTTCAAAGAAAGTCCGACTTGCACTTTTTCAAGCGGGAAGGGTAGAAATGATGATATACCAAATTGAATGGAACACAGAATAGGCATTAAATATGTTCAGATTGGCTGTGATTGTGTTGTGTCATGCAACATTGTGGAGAGACAAATTACATGTCACTGGAAGCATTGTGAGAGTATGATTATGATTTTTTTTTTCCTTCTCACCCTCTCAGCACTGAGTCCCAAGGACCTGTTGGCCCCTGTCCTGTACCACGGTTATTACATTCGTCCCCGCATCAACAAGCAGCTCGAGAGGGGCTTCTCTCAGGTAGACAGTGAAGATGACTGGTATCGAGTTTTGCTGGACGTGTGCCAGTTTACACCGGATGAAATCAGTGTGCGAACTGTGGACAACCTGTTGGAGGTGACTGGGCGTCACGCTCAGCGAATGGACCAGCATGGCTTTGTGAGTCGTGAGTTTACCCGCACATATATCTTGCCAATGGGTGTGGATCCGCTGCTGGTGCAGGTGTCTATCTCACATGATGGGATACTGTGTATCCAGGCACCACGAAAAACTGAGGACCTGGAGCCTAAAATCAACCAGCTCAAGATTAAAGTGGACAAGAAGGAAAGCAAAAGTTAATGAAGTGGATTGATATAAGCAGGCCCACATGGAATCCCACATGGAAAGTCCCCAACATAGAAAAGTCTATGGAGTTGGAATGCCCAACACTTGCATGTTTGTTTATTAAAAAAAAAATAGGATATTTTGAATAATTTGAAGTTCTTTCAGTTCTGTTCTCTCACAGTTTGCATTCCACAGAATTGCACATTTTTCCAGCGAAATTTTGCGCATCTGAGAGTGTAGTGTATCACAACTGTTTTCAAAATTGATAATAATAAGAAATGTTTCTTGAGAAGCAAATCAGCACAGAATGATTTCTGAAAGGATCATGTGACACTGAAGACTGGAGTAATGATGCTGAAATTTCAGCTTTGCCATTACAGGAATAAAATAGATTTTAAAATATATTAAAATAGAAAAAAATTAAATTGCTATATGACAATATTACTGTTTTGTATCAAATAAATGCCTTGGTGAGCATAAGAGACTTCAGTTAAAAACTGAATTAAAAAATTATTACTTTTGACTGGTATATGTTAGTTACTTAAGTTATGGTTAGGGTTTACACTTTACATCAGAGAGAAAAACAGTACACTCATTTTATGACCCATGTTAATTTCCCTCGGGATAAACTTGCAGGATGTGTGGCCATGTGTGTATTTTTGCTAGATAAATTATGTTTTGTAATAAACTTTTCTATATAGCTAGCAAGTATTTAAAATTGTCTTGCCTCAGTTTTGTGACATCCAGATATTGCAAAAACGATGACATTTTAAAACAGGTTTCCCCAGTTCACCTGCTAACGAAATCAAAACGCAAATAGCAACAGATCTTTTCTTCCATGACAAACATCTGAATGAAACAGGTTGTTGAAAAAGAAAACAATTTAAAGGATTAGTTCACGTTAAAATGACAGTTACCCCAAGATTTACTCACCCTCAAGCTATCCTAGGTTTATTTGACTTTCTTCTTTCTGATAAACACAATTGGAGTTATATTAATAAATATCCTGACGCTTCCAAGGTTTATAATGGTAGTGAATGGGGCCAACGAGTTTGAAGCTCAAGGAAGTGCATGCATCCATCATAAACTCCACACGGCTCCGGGGGGATAATAAAGGCCTTCTGAAACGAAGCAATGTTTGTGTAAGAAAAATGTCTATATTTAACAAGTTATAAAGTTAAATATCTAGCTTCCCTGTTGAAAAAAACAGCATATGCTGGTTAGGTATGTTTTGAAGCATGGCAGCTGGTTTGAGCTAGTTTAAGCTAGTCCAGCAACTAGCTCCAGCTCAGGACCAGCTTATAACCAGCTCAGGACCAACTAAGGACCAGCATAAACCAGCTGCCATGCTTCAAAACATACCTAACCATCATATGCTGTTTTTTCAGCAGGGTTCCGCCAGACATCATTCCGTATTCAGCTCGTAAGTAAGTTCAATAGGGAAGCCGTAGGACGTAGAGTAAGCAGTTTGAACTGCGAGAGGCATTACACTTTCTTCATAAGTTGAATACAGAAGGCGGTCTGGCGGAATCTAGAATTTTTCTTTATAACTTGTTAAATATGGATATTTTTCTTACACAAATCTTGAGCTTCAAACTCGTTGGCCCCGTTCACTGCCATTATAAACCTTGGACATGTCAGGATATTTATTAATATAACTCAGATTGTGTTCATCAGAAAGAAGAAAGTCATATACACCTAGGATAACTTGAGGGTGAGTAAATCTTGGGGTCATTTTCATTTTAAAGTGAACTAATCCTTTAAGACAGGGACTTGGTTCTATCCATCGGTTGATGATTGGATGGAAACAGATCTGAATTTGAGTTTGCAGTCAATTGTAAGCAAGGCGAGGTTTAAGCAAATTTAATGATTAGAGAAGTCTGTCGTTTCACTGGAAGATGGAGTTGATTAAAAATTACGAAAATAGGGTAAATTTCAACGGGATGCTCAAACAGAACGATTTTAGCACTGGAAAATTTACACATTATTTTCTTAAAATATAATAATTTTTACTTGTTTATAATTCACATTTATGTGGATATTACAATAGCATACAATGCTAGTAGGCTACTATAACTCCAAAGTAAGGAAGTTCTCTTTTTGTTACCTAACTACTTTAATCCTGTTTGTGAATGAATGACTGCAAAGATATTAAAATATACAACATTAAAGATATTGTCAAACATTCATGACCTCAAGGTCAGCCTCAACGATAGGGGCATTGCAGTTCGAGGTACAAAGGTAGCTTTCTTTAAGAGGAACACCTGTAGGACTCCAGTTACAGAGGAACAAGGAAATGGAATATGAGCAAATGCTTAACACTAGGCAAACTGTTCGCTGACTACGATCTCTGCCATGGGGAGTACTATAACCAAAACAGTGGAGAGGTGAGTAGCCAAAAATTTGTATCTTTGAATTGTTTTAAACCTACTGGGCATGATTTACAGTATTTATCTATTCAAAAGCTACAGGGTACTATGACGTGATTGTTTTATAGCAGGATCTTGATAGGGAGGAAACTATTTTAGTGCTAACTAAATAGTGCTCTGACCACTATTTAACATAATGCTCACTTTTACAGTTTATACTTTGAGAAACATTAATCCCCTTTGTCTGTTCGTAATCGATAAGAAGCTTTAATACAAATGCTGTCGAAAATATTTGACACTAGAAAAGACAAACCAGATACAAGATGATGTTTGCATTGTTCAGAAAAGAGAAAAATGCTTTGTATTAGCATTTAATGGGACAAAGGAGTACAAAGTTGACTCATATCCACTGTGAAAATGTTCACTTTAGCATAATGTACATACACATTTTAATATGCAATTATTTCATAATTCTTTTGTCTTTGAAATATGGTTAAAGTGTACTGACAAGTGTTTATGGTAAACTTAAAATATACTAAAATGCTATTTTTACTGAAACTTGTGTCATGTAGTGAAATATATTTGTAATTACACATTTGTAATGATGAAGTTGCAATGTAGCACATTTATAGCTATATTAACTTTAAATGTAATATCAAATAACACTTATTTGACATTACAAAGTGTATTTTTAGGGACTTAGATGTGTTAAGAAACAATCATAAAAGTGTACTCTCTTTAACTTACATTTATTTCATCAATATTATATTAAAATATACTTGTAAGATTCAAAGTACACTACAAGAACACATTCAATACCATAAAGCACACTTCATTTTCACAAGGGATAAGTCCATCAATGATTAACTTTGTCATTTAGGGAAATACACAACAATGAATAAACCAACTTCTGTATTTGAGTTGTTTGTTGTTCTTTCCTTAGATGGGGAATAAATCCAAGAAAACTTTCACAAAAACGGGCAAAAGGAAAAGGTAACAAAAGCTACATTTATGAGATAACAAATTAAAAGGATATTGTTGTGATGTTTATTGCAATCTTTACAACAGGTCCACCTGTAGTTCCTCCCAATCAGGTGAGTTGGTTTAACTGGTCACTACAAAAAAACTTTTATCCAAAATACAAGTAAATGTTTTTGTGACAACAGCTTTTTTCCATAGCAGGCCCGTGTTGATGTTCATGTGCATGACTGTGTGACAGCTGAACCACAGTATGCCCAGGTGAATAAAAAACGAAAGCAGAATGAGGATGGTTTACACTACGCAGACATTCAAGTCCTACAGTCTGAAAATGCGACCAGCAGGGGAATACTGAGTCAGACTCCAAACCACCACAACACAGAGTATGCAACTTTAGACTTTACAACTACTGCAAATACACAGACCTCAGCTGAACCTGCAGATATATTCATCCCACCTGGAGAACTACAGAGACCCAATATGAGGTTTTCCCATAAGAAAAATGTCCACTCAAAGCGAGCATTTAAGGCGTGAAAAACAAAAACAAAACAAAAAAACAGAACAAACATTTCCTCTTCTTTTTTTTGTACATTTTATCCTGTTGTTTTACTATTGTGCCACTGAGCAAGGCATTTAATTGTGCAATTCATATTCTATACGTCATGATGTATAAAAAGCTGTAATTTCAAAAGCAAGTGGTTATTTGTTTAAAATGTGTAGCCTATATTATCATTTCTACAAATCAAAATGTATTTCTAACATTTGTTATACATTTACTGCAAACTGGTTTATTAATAGACAGTTTTATTTCATTATTAATAGTGTCTGACTGGTTTACCATAGTTTTTTGGCTAAAGTCTCCTCCATACAGTTTATTCTGACTGACCTGTCTGGAAGGGGTTGTATGATGTAATTGTTTTGTTCCAGATAAAGTTCGATTAATTTCATACTTCTGACCTCAAAGCATTGTAATCAATCATACGTCATGGTCAAATGAAAACAAAATAAGACAGTTTCAGTCATAGATAGCCTAGATGCCTCATTATTGGCTGTTTCTATGGGCCGCTATATGTAAGCCGTCCGCCATATTGGAACAGTCAAAGCCGGTCCGTGAACACTCGAGAGCAAGTTAACAATGCATCTGCAATCTGCAATATCTATATCTGCTAAAGACTTAAGCAAACTAACACAAACACATCAGCTAACATGACACTAAAAAGTTACCATAGTTTAAAACCCTGTAATATTTAGTTAATACATATAAAAACACAAACCAACACGTTCTCACCTGTGAAAGGTTATCCCATTTCTTTGGGAATTTAAATCTCAGTAGTTTTTACATCCAGAAGCTGCTCAATATTGTAGCATCATTGATTCTTACTGTGAGTGACAACATGTTGACCGTTCCAAGATGGCGGGTGCGCTGCCATGTCGTGGTCGAATGTGGCATCTACGAATACATATCTATGGTTTCAGTAAGATGTTGCCATGTTTATCAGTCTATTCCAACTTTGAAGTTTAAAAGTACAACCTTCAGTGCAGTTCCAGTGGTTATTTTCAAGTAGGGGGTGGAAATTTTGATTTCTAAGTCATCTAAAACACAGCATAACAGTGTCTACCAGCAGGGACTATAATTGGATCATGCTTATGAATGACATTCCAAGTTCTTTGTACACATTACATCTCAGCAAGAGATATATTCCCCATGGAATATGAACATTCCAGGCCTTCAATAAGGCTATAACGTATTATATAGCATTTAACTCACTCGAATGGCATGAGCTGCTCAGACTGTACTTCCAAAACCTTGAAGAAAATCAAAACCATGGGTAGCCACTGTTATATGGTTGTTTTATGGTGTGACCAGAGCCGTTAAATATGAGAGTTGCGACACTCTTTGATCTCGCCGCCACGCTGTCACGTGGTTCATGTAGCTCTCAATAGTTCCAAACAAATCCGCGCTGTCAACCAGTTTGAATGGTTTTAAGCGGGACAGACAGCAGCAACTATATTTGCAGCAATTATCGGTAAATATTGACGCATAATATACATTGATTATTACGTTGACACTTACATTACATACATATAATAGCATTTTTTTCTGGGGAGTGGCGGAAACACAGCATTAATCAGTTTTTGTGTTTAATTTTGGAGGGAAGAGGGGCTGCTCCCATAACGTAAAATACATTTACAGCAACGACTATATTACAGCATTTTTCGGCAAATATTAACGCATATGCATTGATTACTATGTTTACTACACTTACAGTGTGTTCTGTTTTCCTAAATACGATCCATAACATTACCGTTACTGTTAACGGGATTCATTTCAGTATGGTTAACCCCTTCATCCTTCCCTAAACATTAGTGTACTGTTTGTATTTACCTACAGTATGTCTGTATACTATATGTATACTTTGTGTGTGTATATATGTATGTATGTGTATATATATATATATATATATATATATATATATATATTCTATACACACACACACACACACACACAAGAAAAGTTGTTCTAAGAACTAAGTTGTCCTAATAAGGTTTTAGGACAACTTCAGGTCCATTTCAAATGCTGACTACTCTATATTATATTATATTATAATATAATATAATATAATAATATACATTACATATAATGTGTTTATTATGTGTGTACACGTATATGTACACACACACACACATGTATATGTACACACATAAACACATATGTAATGTATATGTTATATATATATATATATATATATATATAAATAAATAAATACATACATACATACATACATACATACATACATACATAATATAGTCAACATTTGAAATGGATCAAAAAAGTTAATCAAAGTGGTCCTAAAACCTTCTTCTTAGGAATTGGCCAGCCACTTCTGACCAGACTTCTCCAGACGGTAGATGGATGTACCAGGGTCCCCCAGTTTTCAAGGTTTGCAAGGCAAGTAAGCATGTTGTGTCTTTCATCTGCTGCAGTAAGTTTCTTTGGCTGACACTGCTGACCAGTCCTCAATTTCTTTGTGCTTCTTCAACAGAGCTTTGGCAGCACATCTGAAGCAGCACATCTGCCTTGTGTCTTATTGCTGCGTCTTGCTGTGGTATATGTTTTTTCACAGTAAACTGTCTTCAGCAACCTTGTTAGCTGAGTTTGGCTGTTTCTCACCCAGTTGTGTTAACATTACTGCATATATTGTTTGTATTGAAAATTGTATTTTGATGCTTTGGAAACATTGTTCTTATAACTTTCATGCCAATAAAGCCCCTTGAATTGAATTCATTTTTGTGTGCGTTTAATTTTGGAGGGAAGAGCAACTGCTCCGATAAGGTATAATACATTTACAGTATGTGCTGTATATATTTTTCTTGTGCTTCTATGGTCATAATTACTAACATCCTAAAGTTATGTTAAGACACATTCACATAAATATATACATGAACAACAAGTGAATATCAATGAATGCCAGAAGCTGCTCAGTTTTAAGTCAAGAAAGAATTTGTCAACAGTGAAAAATATACAAGGCAACCAATTGCATTCTACAAAACATTTAATTATACATTACATAGGTAAATTTTCCTTGAATGTTAGGTCTTCAAAGAAACTCGCTTGACTTCCTACAGGGAAGCTGTAAGTAATGCTATAGTTACTTGAATTTTTGGGTGAGAGCATTCCATTGCCAGAAGCAAACCATGAGACGGGGTCTTGAGTCAATCAAGCCCATTGCAGCTGGACAGAACTGGGAGTGGTAAAGAAAGAGGAAACAGAGTTAAGGTTAATATATTGAAGGACAGATTAAATAAACATTGAAAGCCTATGTTTCCCAAACATTTTCATGAGATTGAGATTGCAAGAAGTGAGAGCACACAACTATAGTTATGTCTATACTTATGTGGATGTTTGTCCGGATTTCTGTTATTTTGGCTCTGTACCCCAGTAAAGAATTTGAAATTAAATGAGGAAAAAAAAAAAAAAAAAAAAAAAATATATATATATATATATATATATATATACACACACACAAAAACCACTATTGTTATTTTATTCTTATACAACAACACAATGGAGTCCAGGAAGAGACAATAGGGGAAAATGGAGGTGTAGGAACTACAGTATTGGAAGTGCAATGATTTGGGAGGAGAGAGGAGGTGGAGTTGGTTAGGAAGAGGTGGGAGGGTTTGATGGCACACCTTCCCTGGAAACTGATCACAACATCTAACTTTTATAGATTGATTTTCTTACCATGGTTGGCTGTGCGGCATTTGGATGCACCAATCGGTCCGAGAAAGGGATTCGGATGTATGGTTTCCCAAAAGATGCTGACAGGAGAAAGAAATGGTTAGCCCAAGTCAGCAGAAGCAACCTGACCATCACAAAAGATTACAACAACAGAAAACTGTGTGCAGTAAGTTATGTTTGTAATGCACATTTGGACATTTCACCTGTGGATCAAGGTTCAGTGTGTCATATGTACAAGACTCCAATGAAATTGTGATTTGACAATTATGATGTAATGTCTGGAAAGTGTGTGGAAAATAACCTCATATCATATGCAGGCACATTTTGAGGGAGAGCAATTCTCAAGAACAAAAAAAGGCCATCTGATATTGAAAACTGACGCTGTTCCAACCATATTTGTGCATCGCCCTGAGCCCAAGAGGCGGAAGGGTCCTGCCGTGAGAAGTACCACAGAACCTCCAGTTCATGCAGTGGCCAGTGACCACACGTATTGTCCTAAAATGAACTTCGGTATGAATAATGTGAAGTCAAACTTTAATATTTCTTACTACAATGACTAGCCTATACACTCTCCATTTAACACTAACAATGCCATATCATCATTTCAGACATTGAGGGAGGAAGTGAGGGAAGTGAGGAAAGTGAGAGAAGGGAAAGTGAGAGAAGAGAGGATAAGGAAGGAGAACACTGTGAGCAAATTGAGAGGGACATACCAGGTGCCAGTGAGCCAGGTGCCAGTGAGCCAGGTGCCAGTGTGCAGGGGTCAAGTGAACCAGGAGTCAGTGTGAAAGACTTGAGGGAGGAGTTGGAAAGACAAAGAGATAAGACAAGGAGTGTAGAGGGAGCTCTAAAACGACAGAAAAAAATTAATTCTGTCCTACGGAAAAAAAATGTAGTCATGGAAAAGAAATTTGCTACAATTTTTTCTAAAGATCAGATAAAAGCGATCTGTATGAAGAGTAAGAGGGGCATGAGATGGGGAAACACTACAGTCAAAAAGGCCATAAAACTGCATTTTGCCACCGGCTCAACAGGCTACAGACTGCTTCAAGACATGGAGATTCCTCTCCCTGATATCAGAACACTGCAAAGAAGACTGCAGCATATAAAGATTGAGCCAGGAGTGTTAGAGAATGTATTTGACATGCTAAAGCTGAAGGTTGACAGCCTGACAGAGATGGAGAGGGAGTGTGTGCTGACACTTGATGAAATGGCAATTACACCGAGTGTGGAGCTGCACTTGGGAAGTGGGAAGCTTTATGGAGACGTGACATTACCTGGCCACACAGGAATGGCAACGCATGCATGTGTTTTTATGTTGGCAGGAACAACAACACGATGGAAGCAAGTAGTGGCTTACCACTACAGTGGTAACTCTACTAATGGGGCAACCTATAAGCCTATCGTCCTCAACATTATTGACAAGGCAGCTTCCATAGGGCTTCACGTGGTTAACATCACCACTGACATGGGCAGCCCTAATCGGGCAATGTGGAAGGCATTTGGCGTGGATCACAACAAAACGTCTGTCCCACATCCTGTAAGACCAGACAGGAGGCTATACTTTATGCCAGACGTTCCACATCTTGTTAAGAACTTGAAGAGTGCCCTGGTCCGTGGACAGACGTTCACAATTCCTCCGGATACGGTAGAGAAGGAGAAACTCTTCTTCAATGAAGTTTCCGTTGGTCCACTGAAAGATCTGGTGGATTTTCAAGAGGGGATGACATTGAAAATTGCTCCAAACCTATCAAGTAAAACCCTTCAACCCAGTCATTTTGAGAAGATGAAGGTGGGCCCTGCGATGAATATCTTTAGCAAGGCAACCAGTGCAGGCCTGAAATACATGGTGGAGCAGGAACAAAGACCACCCTCTTACCAGACCACAGCATGGTTTCTGGAGCAGGTGGACCACTGGTTTGACATCATGTCCTCTCGCCACCCAGTAATGGCACTCAGCACACACAAGATCGAGGAGTACCAAAAGGCCATCAAGTTCCTTCAGGACACCATCAAACTCTTCCGTGGGCTGAAGATTGGACGAACGGGTAGCTGGAAGCCTGTGCAAACAGGAATTGTGATGGCAACATCTTCAATTCTATCAATCCAGCAAGACATGCTGGCCCAGGGACACATGTTTGTGTTGACCAGCAGGTTTACCCAAGACTGTCTTGAAAACCTGTTCAGCTGCATAAGACAGAGGAATCCAGTCCCAACTCCAGTAGAGTTTCAACATGCACTGAAATCAATATCAGTTGGGCAGTTTCTTGCGACTGTGAAAACAGGAAGTTATCAGGAGGATGACAACAGCCTTTTGGCCGACTTCCTGGACACAAAGCAGTCACTTCCCAGTCCTGGCCTCAGAGTGGAGGAGCTGATGGCACGCAGAGCTGCTCCTGACCTCACGAATACTGAGATCAGTGCTCTCTACCACCTTACAGGCTACATTGTGCATAACGTGATTAAATATTCCAAGATTTGTGAGGGTTGCCAAAGTGCAATTAAGCACAATGATGACAGTCCTGAAGAAAAGCACAGTGTTTTACTGAAGCTGAAAGAGTTCAAGCCAGGTGCACTTTGTCGGCCGTCACAAGAGGCCTTCGATTTAGTCCGGCAAATTGAGGAGCTGTTCCGAACTAGGACCAGTGGCTCCTTTATGGATCCAAATGCCATGGATATGCTGGAGAGAGAGGGTAGGCTCTTGGACAGCAGGCTTCCTTCATGCCATGATCTGCAAAAAAAAATAACCAACAGATACATTAGGCTGAGGTTAAGAATTGCAGCAAAGCAGATCTATGCTAATAGAAAAAAAAAGCTGTCTGATGATGGTCATCTTGGAAGCAAAAGCCAGACAAAAAGGGCAAAAAGGAACCAGCAAGGCCAAGAAACATCCAAACCTACAACAAGCAGGCCCCCACCAAACACCTTGCTTGTTGCCATGGAGGAGTTTGGTCTGACCTTTGCTCCTACAAATGTCCCACCACCTAGCATGGCTTCAGCATCAATAGGTATGGAGGGTCTGTTTTGCCTGTTTTCTGGTCTCTTGTCTTATGTTTATACAAGTTTCATTGATTGTATATGTGTTATTCATATATTCCAACATATCTGTCCAACATATCTGCTTAAGGAAAGATGTGACTTGTTTGTGGTAACTCTGGCACTTGACAATAATTTTCTGACTAATTATTGACAATATTATGTTCTATCTTACACTTACAGCCTCACCATCACTCCACCAGCTTCAGCACTCCACTGTTCAAATTCAAACCAGCTTCATCATCACTCCACTGCTTACAGGAACGACAAGCTCCCCCAGCCTGGCCACTGCTCCACTCCCCACCGATAATCCATCCTGTTGAAAACAAACAAAACAACACACACATACAGTGATTGTGTATGGCTTTGCAAAAATCCCACCTGTTCGACAGCTGGAACTTACTTAACTTACTGAGAGTTATTTTTATCTAGGTATAAGTCTTGGTTTAGACTTCTTTTTCACCTCCTAAAAGTGAGAAAAAAGTGAAATATTGTAAAATTAAATGTCTTCCAAAAATACTTAATATTTACAAAGATGTATTCTGGTTTCACTTGTATACGTTCCACTACACACGGGTCTGTTAAAGTTCAATGTGTCACCAAAGCAGTGTACATGTGCTTCTTTCATCAAAATTTTTAAGAGCCATGAACATGAGTTATGCAGCTGAAATTCTTCACTGTATTCTAAATAACAACTACTAAAATAATACTAAAAAACAACTTCAGTTTTTTGGTCAAATGTCAGTCTCAAATGGTTTCACATGTCTCACATGCCTCTTCAATTTAAAAATAGATTAATAACCTTTCTTTTTGCAATTATACTTATTTGCTGGGATCATCCACATTTATGCTACATATCCTATCACTCATCACAATGCACTGTCTAACAAACGGTCTGTGTAACTTCAATGACTAAATTAACCAAGGAACAACCTTGCTAGATACAAGCTAGCCATGTTATCTAGTTGAGCTAGCAAAAATAAATAAAACAAAAATTCTAGTTAAGCTAGCTAAAGTTAATTGTAATCAGGTGTTACGGTTGCAAACAAGTGTTAATCACTTTAACAACAAATCTAACGATAATAGCCGACGATAAACGTTGTATGCCAACGAACTTGAAGAAAATTTGAGGTAAATGTAGTCCAATATCAGATTATGGTAGCTAATATTAGTTGAGTGTTTGTTACTTAAGCTAGCAGCAATTAAGAGTCTACCTACCTCCAATAAACATTAACTAAAGCTGGCTACATAAAATACAACTATTATTTAGATTCATGAGAGGTCGGCTAATGCGTTCAAATGTCGAAAATACAGTAATTTCATCAACTTACCAGCGAGCGTTCTTCAGAAACATCGAAAATGTGTGGAGTTCAGTGCTGGAACTATCAGTGTTTGGAACTATTGTCTGCTCCACGACACGCGTTACTTCCGCATTCCAAAGTTCCTATGGCAGTCTATGGGAGTGTCGCAACTCTGTTTTTCAACGGCTCTGGGTGTGACTATGTAATTTATGTTGTAAAACAATACAAATCTCTTCAAGTATGTAAGGTTTTGGTTGCACTTATTGCAACCAAAACAGGACATTCTTGAGGTAACCCATGGGGAATTCAGTGATCAGTATTTAATATTCAATCACAATATTCAATATTGATTGAATCTGTATGTTTCATACTGGACTCCAAACAGTGAAAACGTACTGTTTACAACAGTAAAATTACTCAAATCTGCCTTCCGGCAGGAAGTTACGCCCTCTGCTGGTCATAATAACAGAACATTGATTATGAGAACAACCTTCGAGGAAAATCTTTACTCACAGTGTCACATAGGCTATTTAATAACTAATAAAGAATGAATCGGCGTGCTAAAGTTTCATAATTAGCTTATCATCATTATATTGCGTTATCTAACAGGTAGGGCCCTATAACGATCTATAAAAACTAAAACTGATTAACTGATTATGATAAACATATAACAAACAACCTCTGGTGATTTCTCTGTCCTTTTTAAGCTTCTTTCATAAATAAATTAATTAATTCAATTTAAATTGTGATTTATTTATTTTTTTATTTTTAATAAAAGGAAATATTTATTTAATAGTTATTCTGATTATATATAGGCTAGGCTATACCACTGTAAGTATCAATTAAAATGAAATACTGTATATTTGGCGTAATAAAATATGTTTTTCAAATAAAAATGAAAGTGTTGCCATTAAAATAGTCCAATAGATATGAGCCTAAGCCCTAAGTCCTTGCAATAGCCAATGGCAACACGCTTTACAGCTCCACGAATGACGGAAGTCGTCACTGCTCGTCAATTGCAAATATTCTGACTATTAGGTGTTTTGGTAGCTCTCTGTGTTAAATGTACGACATAGTAAATTAAATTGACCTCAATAATAAGCTGGCTTAGTGTGCAGTCAGTTTGTACTGTTAATTCGCTTATCAGTCTGAAGGCTCGCCGGAAATGACTTTTACTGGTTAAAGATATCACATCCGACCTGTGCATCATGAGGATGGATCGGCGAGTATTAGTGATATAACAGCATACTCTCACTGCTGGAGACGTGGTTTTGCGGGGACTGACGTTGTAAGGGGGAACGCAATATAGGTACTGCTTTGTTAAACATGTCTGATTTGCTCTTGATTGATTTGTGTTCGTTTCGGGGGCCTTTAAAAGCCTGACATGCATGAGGAGCCTGTTCATTGACGTCATTATGCATAGCACCTACAAATAATAATAAAAAAGTAATTATGAATATTTTTTCATGAATAATATGCAAAAGTCAGTCTAGTAACGTGTTTAATTAGTGTGATAATATTTGCAATGAAACCTGCTTAGTTTCATTTAATTATTCCTTTTGTTTTTAGCTGGTGATTTAATAACACTTCATGTGTATGAATTGAAATGTATGTGCACGTATAGACAGTTCAGTGGTTATTCGGTTATTCGGAGTTTAGAAGAGCGTGCCATTGCTATTGCTACAGTAAAACAGCTTGAAATGGGCGTCTGATAGGTTCCTGTATTTATTGACTACTGAATATATCCTGATAGAAACATGTTTATCAAATAAAATCAGTGGAGATACCGGTGGTAACGTACGGAAGTTGCGCTAGACATTTGAAGGTTATACGGTTTTGCTAACAAGTCAGGGAACCATTTTAGTAAGTTTCACTACAAGTATGTAAAACATGCTACCACCATGTATATTGTTTGTATTATATGGTATGTGGTACCATGTATATGGTAGTATTACCATCTCATATATTGGAGTATCATGTAAACACGATGGTATATAAATATGCTTATTATTCAGTGCCATAGTATTACCGTCTGAAACCTTACATGGAGAAATTTGTAAATACTATTATATGTAAATATTGTATGATTGGTAAGACACAATAGTAATACTAATTTTACCATATTTAATTCAAGTTATGTCTTATGACTTAATCTGTTACCTCATCTCATCCATCAGTTCCTTGAAAGATGTTGTCCAATCTTCCGGCTGAACAGAAAGGGACCGAGCAGGTGCCTGCATCTGCAGCTGGTCCGTGCCATCGTGCTCCTCAGTCTTTGCTGTATCAGGAGCAGCTGGCTAAAGGATGCAGAGAAACCAGCAGGGAGGAGATTGAATCTGGTGACAGACCACAGCCCTCAGACTTTGAGAACGGAATGAAGGAAGTTCGTCTGGGGAATGAAGGAGCTCTGAGACAGATGACGTTTGATCCGAAAAGTAGTAACTCTGGAGTCGATCCTAGTGCGATTTGCATACACATGTGTACTCAGCAAGGTAATGTTGAATATATGTGGTAGAATCTGCAATGTTCCCTCTAAGTTTTGTTTTTACTGAGCAATTTCTGTTTCTACAGAAGACCCCTTAGCTACCTGAGCAGAAACACCCATGTTCCCCATGCCTTAAAAAAAATAAAAAAATAAAAAAAATAAATAAAATGTAAAAAGTGTCTTATGCTCAACAAGGCTGGATTTATTTGATTAAAAATACAGTAAAAATGGTAATTGTGAAATATTACAATTTAATATATTTTTTAAATGTAATTTATTTCTGTGATGGCAAAGCTGAATTTTCAGTATCATTACTCCAGTCTTCAGTGTCAGATGATCCCTCAGAAATCATTCTAATATGCTGAATTGGTGCTCAAAAAACATTTCAAGAAACTGTGATGCTTTTTTTTTTTTTTTTCACGATTCATTGATGAAGTGCAACACTGTAAATGTCTTTACTGTCAGTTTTGATTAATGCATCTGTGCTGAATAAAAGTATTAATTTCTTTTAAAAAAAATCGTACTGACCACAAACTTTTGAATTGTAGTGCATAGAGCAAATATTTAGGTAATATGCCAGGATGATAGTTATTGAATAGTAGGAGGCCACAATTTTTTGTTTAAGTAATTTTGTCAAGTTTTTTTGTTATATTAATCCTGATTTAACAAAAGACATCGCTTAGACTAATAGAAAAATGTACAAAAATAATATAATTCCAGAATATAACAAGAATACAATGTAAAATGGAATAACAAGACAGAAAAAAAATAATCCATGGTCTTTTAGGCCTTCCATAGTTTGCTTCCATAGTTTGCTGCCTATTCATTTAGCTTTTTCTTCAAGAAAAGCTGAATTTGAGTTTGTCCCCTGGGTTTTTTTGGTCTGCTGCTGCACAGGAGTAACTTCAGAAGTAACTTAATTCATCTTAGAGGGAATGTTGCAGATGTGAAATGTGAAAGACTTGGTTCCAAATAAATCATTAAAATGTTTTGGTATCTTCTATGAGTAAATATATTGCTTTTACGAAGCAGCGCTTTTGATCAACATCTCTTTTGCAGAGGGCAAGTTCAGGGATCCACGACCAGCTGGACCATCAGGAGAGCAGCTTGGAGCTCTTGAACGATTTCTTGTGTCCCATCAAACTGAGATGAAACGTCTGCTGACTGATACCTTCGGATCTCTGACCCAACGTCTTGAGGCAGTGGAGAGGAGGATGGACCAGCTGTGTTCACAAAGCAGTGCACATACCCGCAGTTTAGCTCAGCTGCACAGTAAAGTTGGCCAGCTGGGAAGAGACTTGTCCTTTTGCCGTCCAAATACTTCAAGTGTTTCATCAGCTTACAGTTTTGGTAAATGTTCATGTTTGCGTAATGATATACTTAAAGGAATAATTATATAAATTGGTGCTAATTTTATTTTCTGTTGTAAGAAGAAGTTGAAGTGGGACATATTGAAGGGCCCTTCAATATGTCCCACATACACCGATGAGCCATTACATTATGACCACCTACCTAATAACATGTAGGACCTCCATTAGCCCGCAAAACAGCGGCTACACAGCGAGGCATTGATTCAACAAGGTGGCGATAGGTCTCCTGGGGTGTCTGGTACCATAATGTCAACAGCAGGTCCATACATTGCAGGGTGGTGGTGATGTAGCGACAACCTGCTTTTCCAAGTCGAACCACAAATGTTCGATTGGGTTCATGTTAGGCCAAGGCATTAACAGAAATTCACCATCATGTTCCTCGAACCACTCCTTGACGATTCTGGTAGTGTGGCATGGCGCATTATCTTGTTGGTAATGGCCATCACCAGCAGGGAACACAGTTGTCATGAATGGGTGCACTTGGTCCGCAACAGTGTTCAGATACCTGACAGCTGTCAGGGATTGTGTGTAGATAATGGAACCTAAAGTGTCCCAAGAAAACCGCTGCCGGCCTCTGTCCACCCAACAGTGCATCCAGGTTCCATAGCCTCTGTTGGTAATGGACGTATCCATGATTGGCCTTTGACGCGATGCACCAGGAATCTTGATTCGCCAGAATCAGGCCGTGGGTGCGTTCAGCATGAGGACCCGGCTGGGTCATCTGCTACGCAGGCCCATACGCAGAAGGCTGCGATGAACTGTTTGCTGTGACACATTACCCTGGTCACCACTGTTGTAGCTGCTGGTGATTTGTCACACTGTGGCCCTGCGAACAATGTGCAACAGTCTCCACTCCCCTCTGGGATCAGTGAGCTGTGGACGACACATGGCTGGATGACGGTTCGTCGTTTGGCCATCCGTACAGCACGTTTGATACATACTTACTACAGCAGCACGTGAACAACCTACAAGAAGCGCTGTTTCTGAGATCAAAGTTCTGGGGCACCATGCCATCACAATTTGTCTTTTATCAAACTCCGATTACTCGGCAGCGTTTCCCATTCTGACACTGAACACTCTACTGCCCGAAAGCTGGTCCTCGGGTCGTATATATACTGCTCTGTGAACTACACCTGCGGAACTGTTTGGTTGCCAGGCGCGCTCATTTCTCTAGGCTGGGGGTGATCATAATGTAATGGCTCATCGGTGTATATCCCTTTTTAAATAGCCAATAGCATTTAGTTTGTTACATCCTTGGACCATACTTTGGGTGCATCATTAGTATGGTCTGTTTTTTTGAAAATTTTCTAGGAGATGTATGTACTCTAGAATGTACATGACCTCAAAGCTAAGCAAAGACATGGATTACATTTTGATTTGATTATATTGTTGTGTGCTTACAGGAGTAGACGCAGAAGTGCCAAAAGACAACAAAGGAATCATCTCAAATGCCTCCTCTTGTAGGCCACAATCTCTTTATAGATCACCTGAATCAAAAAAGGACCCTGTGTGTTCATGGGCAATGTCAACCCCTGCTCATAAGCCTGAGGACCTAAGCTGTGAGGGTCTTGGTAGGAATTGCAGTGGCTCCAGTTCATCATGTGGAAACCTAAAAACATACTCTTCTGGACAAACTGACAATTGTTTGCAGGGTAACTACTCACCCGTTTCAGATTTTGAAGACCTGGAAATGGAACTGGAAGCTGAGAAGGACAGAGTCGCCTTAAGCTTATTGGTCGATTCTGTGCTCAGCTGCTCAGATGACAATGACAGCCGAGGACTTTCTTGCAAACAGGAAGCCCTGTCCTCTGATAGTGATGATAAATCTGGTCAGGAAGGAGAAGAAATCTTGAAAAATCAGCGTTTACATGTTCCTGAACACCCCCGGGTGCCTTCCGTTCAGTTTTTCAAATCTTCAGCTCCTAGTGTCGCAAAGTCACACACAAATACAGATCCTATTTTTTCGTTTTCAAAAGAAACAAATCCAAAGCCCTCTGGAAAACCAGAAGCCTTGACAAATTCCAGTAAAGACGAGAGTGAAAATAGTCAGCAGCAGTCCTTTAGTCGAATTGCCTTCCCTTTCTCCACTAATCCACTTGGAGCACTACCCAACCCTGAGAAACCCAAGGGTTGTTCGGTTCTCTTTCAGACTTCTAACAAGAAAGAAGATGAGATCTTGCACAAGATTGAAATTAATGGTGTTTTTCACTCTACCACTACCTCATTGAGTAATAGTACTTCAGTCTTGGTTCATATCCCAACGTCAAGGGATGTAGATGGGCTGACATGGACAAACGCTGGAGATTGTGTAGAGAGCACAAAGATAAGTAGTAAAGAACAAACCATTGATTGTCAGTTACCATACTCAAAGGACAGTCCTTTAAAATTCTCTTTTCAAGGGTCATCAATCCTTCCATACTGTAAACTTCCTTTACCAAACCAATTGGTAAAAGGTGTAGGTGACCACAAGTCACTAGGTTCGCTTTTGACATTTCATCAAGCACACTCCAGTTCCCATCTCTTGGGCTCAAGAAATGGGTCCTCCAAACCATTTTTAGACAGTGATACTAACAAACTGTTAAATAAGCTCTCGAATACTGCCCACCGCTTGGTATCCAGAAGCTGTTCCTCAAATGACTTGGACAGACGGACTGGTTACTGCAGAACTGGATCCAAGCTCAAACACTGTGGTGGAAAGACACATCACCTTCGTGGATTTAGAGAAGTTGGAGAAACCCTTTCTTTGTCCTTTCTTGAGCAGGGGGGAGAGATATCCAACCATTGGCAGCCAGTTCTTGAGGACTCAATACTTCCTGTTTCTTCTTGGTTGACTGGTACACTAGCTTTTCCTTCAAATGCTTTACCTATCAAGCTGGATAAAGACTCTGCATGTTGTCCTAGCTTATCTCAACTTTTTCGGCCTACCACTCCACCTTTGTCTCCTTTAAGCAAAGGGAGCTTCTCTTGGGCAGGTGTTAGTACCGTCCTGGCTTTATCTTCTCCAACATCCTTCAGACTGTGGTTTCGACACAGAAGGTTCAACTTTCCTCTTATGCAGTTGTCACGTCCTGGTATCCACACGGTTGTGAGTCGGATTTTGGGGCAGTGCAGGTGTCATCCTTTTCGACCTCTGGTTGACTTCTCAGCCCCACCAGGCGTAGACAACGATCATCAGTAAGTTAAAACTGTTGAAGTTAAATTTCTTTTGCATGCTTTGATTGCAAGGAAGTTTGATTTACATAATCAGAAATTAATGTCAGTTTTGACCTGCATGCTGCATGCACTTACAATTCAACCCGTTTTGATCTACATCTTTTCGTTGATAGCTATACACGACGATCCAGTCAAGAAGCTACACCCAGCAGGAAAAGAGCTTCAGCACGGTGGGCATATCCCCCTGCATTTTTCGCTATTTAGCCGACCTAATCATTGAAATTTTCTTTGCTTACCAGTTATGGTTCAGATTGAAGGTGAAGTGCATCATTTCAGTACAACTAGCAACACGAAATCGAATTGCAGAAAAGCTTTCCAAACCTGTGGAATGCCCGGTATCTTTATTATGTTTCTGTCTTGTTTCCTTCAATCTCATTTTATGTTACCTGTGGGCTTCCTGTGTTTGGAATGCAACAGTAAACAGGGATGACACCGGATCCCTCTTCATTGTTGCTCTGTTGATTCATTCTATTCACATTGTGAATGGGTAAAGTTGTGCCAGATCTACTTCTACAAACTTTGGTGCATTTTTGCTGCAGACATGAATGACAAGCTTGTGTGGTTAGGTGTGTTTGAGCTATCCTGTTACTTTTCTAAGTGATTTAATGCACGATTTTCACCCAGCAGCCCAATAAACAGGTAGAAAAAAAACATAGGAGTAGTGACTGAGCCAAAATCTACAGACAAAAATATAAGGGCTTTTCACACTTTAAATAGTTAACCCTGGGTCATACTAGACCTCGGGTAAATGGAATCCTGGGTTGTCCTGGGTTCACATTTCACACTGCTCATAATTTATCCGGGGTTAACAATTAATCCTGGGTATTCGTAAACTGACGTTTCATGTACATTTCTAAACCCTGGGTTAACATTCTTATTTGCATATTTGTGGTGTCAGTGTCATTAATTGGATGAACGCAGCATGCGACCTGTTTACATAATAGCTCTAGTATTGCGCATCCTTGTATTGCCTACTGTACTATCGAGTTTATACTGAACGGACATTTCGGACTATAAAGGTAAGAATGAAACAGTTTTTTTTACTGAAATTGTCAATTTTTCTCTAAGCATTTAACATTTTTCCTCTCAAACGGTGAATTTAATGTTTATATACAATGCGAGGTGTTTCCGTGACTGTCCAAAGCACATGAATATGAGGCACGCGATTGGTTATCTGTTGCTAAACGTCTAGCTGCAACATTCTAACCGCATCATTTCACACCTTACAAGTTTGGCACCCCGCTTCTAAATTACAAGTGTGAAACGTTTCTTTACCCAGTGTTTAAAGTGGTTTTAAAACGAAGATAACCCAGGGTTAAGTGCAGTGTGAAAAACCTTATAGAAATATTGAGGCTGGGATCGGCTTGTAAGCAGCCACCCTAGCAACTGCATAGCAACACCCTGGCATCCACTCAGACCATCTTACATGGTGTCATAACCAAACGCAACGTGAAAAGATTTTAGCGACAATTTTAGCGTCAAACAAGACATATCTACAAGATGTGGCAAAATTACTCACAAATCACAGCCAATCAGAACAGTGTTTGGGTGGGCTCTGTCTCTGCAAGCGCACTGCTGTCTCACACTCCCAATGAAATAGATAACTACATAATCAAATTAATAATAAAATCAAATATTTTCACTATTCTAAATACATACTCAGTGATCGATATAATCTTTGTCCTGAAATACACTTGTTTGTTCGCGCAGTTCAATTTGAACGTTCTTGTTTCACTTTATTTCCTAAGGTATTTTTGAGATCTGAGGTAAATAATTAAATCTCTCTTTTATTATGGCTGATAAAGTCACACAAAATGATATTTAAACTCTAATTAAATAATTTTTATACTGTATAGAACACAGTCGATACTTAAGGTGTCAGTCGCAACGTTGCATAAATAGAAATGATTCCAAAAATAGAATCCCCTGTCTCAACTTGTCGCGTACATCACTGTCATACACTGTCATGGTTAGGACAAAAACTCTGATTTACATGGAAAATGTGCCTTTTATCATGTTGCGGTGTTTTGTTATGTCTGGTTAGGACAAAGCAGCTGCATAGCAACACCTTGGCAACCACTCAGAACACCCTAGCATCATGACAGCACTAACGTTTTCGGAAAATGTGAAAATCTAGTTAGGTATTTCTGTTTGGTTTGGTGCTGCTAGTAGTGCAGAAATGACTCGCTTCACCTCAAGTATTATGTCTTTTAAGCGATTTGCATAGTAAAATAGAATCATATCAATAAAATCAATCTGTCTTTTCAGATTTGTTCATTCTATCATCATATTTAAAGCATGAAGCCAGTCCAGTTTTACAAACCACAGCTATCTGCACTTCTAAGCTGATCATTTAAACATGTAGATGTTGACTGATGTTATACATACATTGTGTGTAGGAAGGCCATCTCATCTTCACCAGTGTGTCATCTGTCAAAAATTCGTCTCACACCAGAAAGGTGTCTGGATCACCCCTCACGGCACAACATCAGCCCCAAGTCGGTGCGATTGGATGGATCCCCTACTGAATCTGTGCCTAGTTTTGCTATTGTCAGTGCAAATGTCAAATACCCTGGTTTGCATAGTCGGGGGGCATCTAGAGAAATGAAACAGGTATTATATTATCTCTTCTAGAATTTGAACAAATTGTTAAGAAAGAAGAAAAAATTCAAGTTGGCAAATACACTCACCTGTTACATTATTATGTACACCTTGCTAGTACAGGTTTTACCCCCACCCCCTTTTGCCTTCAAAGTCACTTCAATCATCACCTTTCTTCCCCGTTCTGATGCTTAGTTTGAAATTCATCATATTGTAATGACCATGTCTACATGCCTAAATGCAATGAGTTGCTGCCATGTGATTAGATATAGTGTACCTAATAAAGTGGATGGTGAGTGTATTTTTGGATACAGACATTACTAAACAGTTTTTTTTCCTCAAGGCTTGACATTCATCTTTCATTTAGGTGGGACTCTACGATACTAATGCTGAAGCTCAAGCAGGTCAGCGTTCCAAAAGGGTCTCCCAAATTCGTATTCGTAAGACAGTTCCCAAACCAGATAACAACCTTACTCCAATGGGACTCCCCAAACCAAAAAGGTGAGCATTCAACTCATCTAGTCTTTATAATATGATGATGATGATGAGAAATCTTAAAGGGTTAGTTCACCCAAAAATGAAAATTCTATCATTAATTATTCCTCATGTCGTTCCAAACCCGTACAACCTTTGTTCATCTTCGGAACACAAATTAAGATATTTTTGATGAAATCCGAGAGCTTTCTGACCTCCCTATACACCGCAACGTCATACTAATTTCAAGGCCCAGAGAGGTAGTAAAGACATTGTTAAAATAGTCCATAACTTTGCAGATGTTGTTTATGCTTAAACAGCAACATTACACACTAACTAAAGTTAAAAAAGTGAATCATCATATAATCAAGAACCACTTTAATATTTGAGGGATGAACTCCCGGCTTGATTAGACTCTTGTCATATCAAAAGTGATAAGACTTTTCAGTTTTATGGACAAACTCACACCCGGACTATGGACTTTGATATTACTTTGGTCACTGTCACTATGGTTAATGGTAAGAGAAAACGGGCTTGACTCCCGTTGCACGTTCACACAGACAGTATTCGAGACGCTACTGTTAGTTGCTGTTTGAATGGGACATTTCGAGACTGTAAGTAAATGTGGTTGTCAATCCACAAAATTGATAGTCAAGTCACCTTTATTTATATAGCACTTTATATAATACAGATTGTTTCAAAGCAGCTTTACAGTGATAACAGGAGAATTATTCAATGATGCAAAAAAAGAAAATAGTGTCATTGTTCAGCTGAAGTCAGTTCAGTGTTGTTTCATTTCCGTTGTAAAAATCATCAATTATTAAAAGGTTAGTTCACCCAAAAATGAAAATTCTGTCATTTATTACTCACCCTCATGTCGTTCCACACCCGTAAGACCTTCGTTCATCTTCGGAACACAAATTAAGATATTTTTCATAAAATCTGATCACTCAGTGAGGCCTGCATTGACAGCAAGATAATTAACACTTTCAATGCCTAGAAAGTTACTAAAGACATATTTAAAACAGTTCATGTGACTACAGTGGTTCAACCTTAATGTTATGAAGCGACGAGAATACTTTTTGTGCACCAAAATAACGATTTTATTCCAACAATATCTAGTGATGGGCAATTTTACACTGCTTCATGAAGCTTCGAAGCTTTACGAATCTTTTGTTTTGAATCAGTGGTTCAGAGTGCGTATCAAACTGCCAAAGTGATGCCATTGAAATTTCGAAACACTTATCACGTAACAAAGCCTCGTTTACTGAAATCAAGTGACTTTGGCAGTTTGATATGCGCTCCGAACAACTGATTCGAAACAAAAGATTTGTAAAGCTTCGAAGCTTCATGAAGCAGTGTTTTGAAATCACCCATCACTAGATATTGTTGAATAAAGTTGCTATTTTGTTATTTTTGGCACACAAAAAGTATTCTTGTCGCTTCATAACATTAAGGTTGAACCACTGTAGTCACATGAACTGTTTTAAATATGTCTTTAGTGACGTCATCGTCCAGCTCAGTTCAGTTTTCATCCAATAGTGTCAGTGCAAAAGAACCTTGGGAGAAACCAGGCTCAGTCGGGGCCAGTTCTCCTCTGGCTAACAAACGAACACGGTGTGATTATGATTCAGGCTGCATCACAAGTCAGAAATCAGATTGTGGATCGATAGCATTCAAATATTTCAGTGTGACGGTGTAAACGTAGCCTTAATGACCAAATTAAAAGTCCTTAAATATCATTGTGATATTCATAGTAGTGTTGTAGTCAAGGCCTCTTAAACCAAGACCACGTCAAGACCAAGATCAGTGTGTGTTGAGACCGTGACAAGAACGAGTACAAATGCAGTCGAGACCGAGACAAGAACAAGAACTTCAAAAAATGGTCTTGAGACCAGTCTTGAGTAGTACAACACTAATTCATAGTGTTAATAAAACATTGATTATATATCATAAATATTTGCTTCAATGTCCAGCTCTAAAATGTTTCAATTGATTGATGCGTTTTTGTCCTATAAGGCTGAAGAAAAAGGAATTCAGTTTGGAGGAGATTTATACCAATAAGAATTACAAGTCTCCAGTACCTAACAGGTTTGTTCTTGCAATTTTTGTATTTATTTATTTTTACTCTTTTTGTGTTTTTCTGGAAATCATTTTCTGGTTCTTATTTTCATTTACACAGAAGTCTGGAGACGATATTTGAAGAACCGAAAGAGAAGAACGGCTCTCTGATCTGCATCGGTCATCAGAAACGAAAGCGAGTTCTAGACTTCCCAGATTTCACGCTACCTCGGAAACGCAAGGCTAAAACTAACCTGGGTCCGCTGCGTGCAAAGGGGCCGCGAGGAAGAGCTCGTAGGGGTAGACAGGATGATGCTGATCTTGACGTAATGCTGATTGAGAGACTCACAGAACTGGAAGACTACTTTTCTCGCCAAGGCCTGGAGGTTTAAGCTCAGATTTTCACAAATCTGTTCCCAATAAGTTACCAAAAGTGTTGGTTTAAATCTTATTGCCAGGCATGGAAAAAATTGGAGCTTTACACATTGTTGTACACGGAACGATTAGCAATAGATGGAAATGAACATATTCTTGTAGCAGTTACAGTTGAGACTGCACAATGAAGTGCACTGACCCAAAAGATATTTGAATAATGAGTGTGTGTGTGTGTGTGTGTGTATAAATAATACAAGCACATTATAGTAAACCTTCACTTGAGCACTTTCCGTTTCCTCACAATGTGACTGCTGCAACTTAGTTGTGTTTCGCTTGCATTTGCGACATGTGGCTAACCAAGATGTTCCTTACTGTCATTTTCTGGCAAAAAAAAAGAAATGAGTGTGGGAATGACGATTAATGATCCTTTGGTTTATGCCCTTCATGGTCTCAGAAACAAGAAGGTGCTCACCTTAGACTACTTATGACCTATGAAATTGGCAGCTTAAAGGATTAGTTCACTTCAGAATTTCCTGATAATTTACTCACCCCCATGTCATCCAAGATGTTTATGTCTTTCTTTCTTAAGTTGAAAAGTAATTATGGTTTTTGAGGAAAACATTCCAGGGTTTTTCTCCAAATAGTGGACTTCAATGGCTACCAATGGATTGAAGGTCCAAATTGCAGTTTTAGTGCAGCTTCAAAGGGTTCTACACAATCCCAGCCCAGTGAAACAATTGGTCATTTTCTAAAAAAAAAAAAAAAAAAAAAAAATTGATATACTTTTTAACCACAAATGCTTCTCTTGCACTAGTTCTGTGACGCGCCATGCATTACATAATCACGTTGGAAAGGTCACGCGTGACGTAGATGGAAGTACCACGGTAGGGCGAAAAAGTCTAATTTTCTCCTCCAACTTCAAAATTGTCCTACATTGTTGTTTTACCTTTTTTTGTAAAGGCCTTTTGACTTAGTCTTTGCATGTTCACTTTGTAAAAACCTGCTTGGTACTTCCGCCTACGTCACACAACATGATTACATAATCTGTGGCGCAGAGCAGTGCAATACGAGCATTTGTGGTTAAAAAGTATAGAATTTTTTATTATTTTTTTTAGAAAATGGCGATCGTTTGGTTAGATAAGACCCTTATTCCTCAGCTGGGATCGTGTAGAGCCCTTTGAAGCTGCACTGAAATTGCATTTTGGACCTTCAACCCCTTGGTAGCCGTTGAAGTCCACTATATGGAGAAAAATCCTGGAATGTTTTCCTCAAAAACCTTAATTTCTTTTCGACTGAAGAAAGACAAACATCTTGGATGACATGGGGCTGAGTAAATTATCAGGAAATTAATTCTAAAGTGAACTAATCCTTTAAAGGGATAGTTCACCCAAAAATAAAAATTGTCATCCCCTCAAGTTGTTCCAAACCGGTATGAATTTCTTTCTTCTGTTGAACTCAAAATGAGATATTTTAAAGTATGCTGGTAATCAAACAGTTGACGGTAGCCATTGACTTCTATAGTAGGAAAACAATACTATGGAAGTCAGTGGCTACGGTTAACTGTCTGGTTACCAAAATTCTTCAAAATGTCTTCTTTAGTGTTCAACAGATGAAATTCATAAAGGTTTGGAACAATTTGAAGGTGAGCAAATGATGACAGAGTTTTCATTTTTGGGTGAACTATCCCTTTCAATTTTATCATTACACTACTGTTTTTTTTTTTTCCCCATCTGGACAAATTTCTCTGTCTAGATAAAATTCTGAGCGATTTGCTGCCAAAAACAAGACTACAAAATATTTACCAGGCATAGTGCAGTGATTGATAACTATATTCTTGTGAGACGTTTTAATGTATTTCACCATAGAAATATTAAACTTTGTTGTTGTTCTTGCTGGGCTGTCATGAATAAGCCATGGCTTTCCCCTCAGCCTTTTCACCTTTAGCTGCTAGACTGTTTAAACTTTTCCGCCTGTTCTTCAGCTATTTGGCGTTGGTTTGAGCAAAATGAAAATTCTGTCATTTACTCACCCTTCACGTTATCCAAAACCTGTTTGACTGACTGACTGACTTTCTTCAGAATACAAAAAGAAGATAAAAATTAGTCTTTTTTATTTTTGGCCATATAATGAAAGTTAATGGAATCCAATGTTGTTTTAAACCCCATTGACTTTTATTGACAATGCAGTATTGTTTAACATTTTGTGTTCCACAGAAGAAAGTCAAACAGGTTTGGAATGATACGAGAGGGACGAAATTATGTCAAAATGTGAGAAAATGTTTTTGAGTCCCTTTAAAGGTTTTTCCATTTATCCCATATACTATATAGCCAAGAGAACATGCTGACACCTCAAAAACAGGGTAGACAAGCCTTTGGTTTGTGTTGGTTTGTGACAAAAACTCCATTGCTCTAATGTTAACTGTGAAAATGCTTTTATTCATCACAAACTTTTGGATTAGACTTATCCAAAACAGAGCCAAGTTGTGATATGTAATACATGTTTGTTGTGAATATATGCTTCTTATTTGCAGGCTTAATATCTGGTTGAAATTCACTTCTCTGACCTGACATTTACTGGATGTTATATGCAGCTAATAAAGTGGTGATCTGGCCAGATTGGACAGATTTTTTTTAGTTTTAGTTTTATCATTCCATTGTGAGATATACTGCCACAACTTTATTCTTATTTTTTGAGGATGAAAGCAAGGCAACATACTTTTTTCTTTCTTTTTTTTTTTTTTGGTGTGGTGTTGTCATATTTTTAGTGTTTATTTAATTCTTTTGGAAAGCTTTTATAATCAATCGTAATGTAGCTTTGGACCTAATTAATTACCTATAGTCGGTTTGCACTTCACCCCCAAAGAATCTGCGCCTTTGCCTAACAAGCATCTCTGTGCCAGTTTGTGATGGAAATGTGGTTCCAGCTTACAACCTATAGACATTTATTGTCTTTTATCTCTTTGAAATTTTCATATTGTACTTGCAGGCCCAATTTAAAATAATAAGGCTGATGTGTGTTTTGCTCAATTATGCAGTGGAACCAGCTGTTTTTTTTTTTTTTTTGTTTGTTTGTTTTTTTCAAGATGGAAATATTTTTTATTTGTATTGATTTTTATTTCCATACTAAACTTGCTGTGTTACAGATACTGTTACTGTTGTGTTTCTCTTTGAGCCCACCAACAGACCAACACTAAGTATTGCTTGAGTGCTGTCAATCAGTGTGATTTTATATATATATTTTATGAATAAAATAGTGTTAACTAAGACTCTTTTAATTATCTTTTTTTTGATGATGATGATGAAAAATAATTATGAAAAAATAAATAATAAAATAAAGAAATAATTTAACTTTTATCCTCTTATGTCTCAACAACAACAAAAAAGCTATTTCTGGATGTATTTTTCTTGGTTTATTTTATTTTTTGTACCTGGTATTATGACCATACTATTGTTTTGTACTGGCTAAATTATATTTAAAAACATTTTTTTTACTTTGTTTTAAATCGAATATTTCTCAGAAAAACAGAAAAGTTATGTTTTTTTCATATTTGTAAAAACTATATAGTACAGTCTGTCTAGGACTGTGATTAAACACTCCATATTCCAGTATATTGCATCACTGAGTCTCGTGAAGGACGAGAACAGTAACTGGCTGCATACAAGCATCATGGCCAAAGCCACTTTAAGGCAAGCCGCCAAGGTTAGCAAGAAAAAAAAGCGTAGCGCCTGCTAACGCTGTGGTACGCAGGAAATAAAACCAGGGGCCGTTTTCGAATGGATGTCTATGGAGGAGAGGTTTCACTACGCTGAATAAACTGCTTTTGTGGGAAAACGGCTTTTCATTTAATGAATCGACAGCCTATTGGTTAATCTTCAACACGTTTGCTCTTAAATACTCGTTGTGGATTGATCTGTTTTTAGAGTTTACACCGAAAAAAATACTATTTTTTAAGAGAAGTCACGTATAATTGCGCGACAGGTAGGATTCAGTTTACGGCACTTCTCATTCATTTCTATGGTATCCGCAAACAGTGATTGACTGTCGCACAACTCTATACGAAGTTTAATGACGTCAAGGCTGTAATGTGATTGGTAACCAAGCCACACGTGGTATAAGTTGGCCGTTACACATTCTCCAATGGTAGAGCCACGGACTCTCGTATCTCCCAATATTAAGACCATCTCTGTCATGGCAGCGCTCGTACGGAGAGTGTTTGTTGCTCATCTAGCAGGGGCGAGTAAGAGCAGGTAAGTGTCATGTTATTTTGTTTTTTTTGAAAGAATATAAATTATACCATACCTTAAATGCAGACATCTATACGTGCTGGCTTTATTATACCATGAAGTCACTGATTGGCGAACCCGCTAGGACAGGTAAAGTGACAGATCCTGAGACCCAGCTGATCTCAGAGCCAAGTTACACGAGGTTGTTAACTTCAGGAAGGCAGCATTAATGCATGAGCAGGGACATGTTCTATCTTGTCTTGGAAGAACCTTTCTAGAAAGTTGAATTATTTGATTTTTACTGCGAGGCCCATTTACTATAATAATACAAGATCTACTGACTACTACATATGTCTATAATGTCTATATTAGCTGGACGAATTTCAAGATGTAATATTTGTTTATTCACTTTTAAGTTGTTCATACCGAGACCCTCAGAAATGCACATGTTGGTTGTTTTCTACGTTATGTAGTTCTCAAGTGTTTCTAAACAATGGTGTAAATTGTTTTGTGTGCAGTTTTCTGCAGCACGGTGGCTTTAGTCTCAGATGGGGTCATCAGAGGTTATTCTCCAAAGGTCAGTTGCACTCTACACACACAAACCCCCTCGATGACAAACGCACTTTTTTTTTTTTCTTTTCTTTTCTTTTCTTTTTTTTTTTTTTTTTGGTATTGTTGTTATTATTATTGGAAATTTTGAAAGTGTAAATACATTACCAACCAAATATAACATTTTTATTCATTTATGTTTTCTCAATCAAATGATAACTTGGCTAATCAAGTTGACATTCACAGTCATACAGGTTTGGAATGACACGAGAGGGACGAAATTATGTCACAATTTTCATTTTTGAGTCCCTTTAAAGGTTTTTCCATTTATCCCATATACTATATAGCCAAGAGAACATGCTGACACGTCAAAAACAAGGTAGACAACAATAGTGATAAGAAGTTCGGATCATTTTACTGAATCAGATCTTTGAAATCTGGTTCAGCAAAATGAGCAAATCTTTTTTCCAAGACATTTCATCCATTTCAGCAGAATGTAATTAAAATGTTACATGTTAAAAGCCAAATTCTCCAACACATCTACTACTTAGCTACTCAAACATTGATCACATGTTGAATAAGAAAAAACAATAATGCAGCCAAGGCCAAGTTATGAGAAACAGAAATGATCAATTCATTGCTTAGCTGGGTCTTTAGACTATGCAGTCTGTTAGTTCACCTCACCTCCCTATCCGGGTCGTTCGTTCTTTTGTCATGTCAAATTCCCATGCTAAACTATGTAGTCCGTACCAGAAACATAAATGATTAGTTCACCTCCCGAGTCTTCGGTTCCGAGTCGTTCGTTCATCACATGACAGCTAACTCTTTATTACCACATTCAATGTTATGGAAAAGAACCATCATGACAGAAATTGACACATTTATAAATTTTAAGAAATTTGAGGCCAGAAACTATGGAAGCCCGTTTCCGCCACTAAATAAAAAAAATAAAAACGGTAATTGCGACTTTTTATCTCAGAATTCTGACTTTTTTTCTCGCAATTGTGACTTTATATCACGCATTTGCAACTTTATATCACTCAATTGCGAGTTTATATCTTAGAATTGTGACTTTATATCACGCAATTGCGAGTTTATATCTTAGAATTGTGACTTTATATCACGCAATTGTGACTTTATATCACGCATTTGCAACTTTATATCACACAATTGCGAGTTTATATCTTAGAATTGTGACTTTATATCACGCAATTGCGAGTTTATATCTTAGAATTGTGACTTTATATCACGCAATTGTGACTTTATCACGCATTTGCAACTTTATATCACACAATTGCGAGTTTATATCTTAGAATTGTGACTTTATATCACGCAATTGCGAGTTTATATCTCACAGTTCTGACTTAATAACTCTCAATTGTGAGAAAAAAAGTCAGAATTGTGAGATGTAAACTCGCAATTGCGAGATAAAAAGTCGCAATTACTGTTTTTATTTTTTTATTTAGTGGCGGAAATGGGCTTCCATAAGAAACCCATCATGCAACTGTAAGAGTAAAAAAAAAAAAAAAAAAACTAACCACATGTGTTTGTAAGGAAGTTTAGGAATTATGAACTAAATTTTGTATTCAATACGGCTGTCACGTCACGTGAAAAAAAAGAACGAATGACTCGACCCGAAGGTGAACTAATTCTGTTTCCTGTACAGAAACTATCTACATGCGTGGTCAACACAAAATGAACAAATCACTCTCTGAGACAACTCGTTTTTCCCGAGTCATATTAAAGATTCGTTCAAAATGAACAAATCGTTCATGATCGACCCATAACTAATACATTTTAACATGCTCATTACTCAATACTTAATTACACTTGGTGTTAGTTTTTCAAGCGTACTGTCTTTGTGTGCTTGGTGAATTCATTACAAAAAAGTTATTCATGTCTCACAAAAAGAAAAACACAAATAAATTAACAACATAGGTGGAGCGTGTGTAAGGTTGGGCAAGGCTTGCCTTCCCCTGGCCACGAACTTGTGACTAGCGTGGAATATTTTCACTCAAACCACTGACTGCTGCTGCTTCTGATTGCTTTTAGAGTGAAAAGCTCTAAACCTCTGGTCTAGGATAAGTTTTCTCCACAATAATAGCATCTTGGTGAAACGGATTTGGCAAACGATCCGGTGTTTGCATTCTAAAAGCATTTCTATTTACGACATGTGAGGGCGGAGTTGAGAAGTGGAGGTGTCGAAGTTACTGCATGTGGGGGTTTTGAAAGTTCAAAAGAAAATCTAATGAGATTATGAGATCTTGAGAAAACTGAAAGGGGACTGGATCAGAGACCAAAAAAGGGGACAGATGGCTCGGGAGAAGACGAGGATGAGATAGAGGTAGGATGGTCACAACAAGTAGGGGAAGTGAAGGGAAAAAAAAAGAGTTCTAACAAGTGGAAAATAGAGAATGAAGAGTAATCCGAAAGCACTATTATGGATGAGGATGCATTTAGGGATAAGTGTCAGGATGAATTAAGAATGATAATGAAGTTTGGTGGAGAAGGTACTGGGAGTAAATCCAATTGTATTGAAAAAAGATTTGAAGGAATTAACAGGGGAGGTCAAATTTGCAAAAATTCCTCAAGATGGAGCTCTAATGTTATTGTGTGGTAATGATAAGCAGAAGAAGAAAGCTATGAGTATAAAGATGATATGCAAACAGAAGGTGGAAAGTTGCAGAATGGGCGGACAAAGGATGTGGATGATTACGGGAGTTCCTTTAGGAATAACAATAGAGGAGGTAACAAGAAATTTGGAAGGAGGCAAAGTGATGAAAGCAACATGCTTGAAAATGAATAGAGCTTGAACTAGAATAGATAGTTTATTAGTTTTACTGAAATTTGAATGAGGGGTTCTGCCAGAATAAGTAACATTAGGATTAGTTAGATCTTATATAGAACCTCTGTTGTGATGTTACAATTGTCAGAGATACGGACGTACTGCTAAAGTATGCGAAGCAAAGAAGAGATGTGGATGTGCAGTTGTAAAATGCTGCAATTGTTGTGGAAATCATAGTGTGGCATACAGTGGCTCTGTGTGAGTTGGCAATAGAAATAGAACAGGAGATGGCAAAATGCAAGTTATCCTATGCAGATGCTGTCAAGGCAGTAGATAAAGAACAAACGAAAAGAGAAAGGAAGTGTAGAACCTGTAGTGATAGATAAGTCATATGGATAAACAAGTGATAAAAGAATATATGATATGTTGATTGTTAGTAAGAAAAATTTCTTACTTTCGGTAACACTTTAGCTTTAACTAAAGGTACACTTTAATTAGTTGCTTATTAGCATGCATATTACTAGGATATTGGCTGTTTATTAGTACTTATAAAGCACCTATTAATGCCTTATTCTGTATGACCATATTCTACATACTTTAATCCTACCCAATACCTAAACTTAACAACTACCTTACTATTAATAAGCAGCAATTAGGAGTTTATTGAGGTAGTTGGAAGTTAGGTAATAGTGAGAATTGGACCCTAAACTAAAGTGTGACCTTACTTTCTGTATAGCTGAAGTAATAAATTGTTCAGAAAACCAAACCTGAATAACGCACAAGAACATACCTCTTCGGGAAGCTCAAACGTGCTGCGTAACACACGAGAATGAACCTCATTGGTTACGCAACATGTTTGAGGTTTGTTCTTGTGCGTATATTCAGGTTCGGTTGAGCTTCTGCTTATGTTCGCTGATCACTGTTTACATGCAAGTAAAAGCCTAAATTAAATCATGGTGGAAACGCTCGTGTGGTTGAATGTATTCGAACAGCCGCAAAAGAGCGCCTACTCTCCACCTACTGACCTAATGTGTAAACATTGTGTAAACATCATGTAAACATTATGGGAAGCACTCTAGCCAGATGGGATTTAAACTTTGTTTGCTGGAGATCCAAGTTTGGTTTAAAGATGAAAAATGTACCAAGCACAATGTTCTCTCACCATTCCTGATTTCTAACACACACTCACTGCGTTCGCCGTTGTCTTGTGGCTGTCAGAGCAAAAACTAAAGCTGCTGCTCTCCTTACGTTTTTCCATCTTCTCTGTGTGTGTTCAAATGTAAATTGCGCCAATCTTATTTTGTTCATGAGATCGAAAGATCTGAAAAAAAACCATACATTTACCAGCCCATAAACCCATCCTTTGAAGAAATCATGACAGAAGTGGTTGAAAGTGGACAAAAGATACAGATTAAAATTAAGACACGAATTTAAAGGATGTATAGGTCATATGGAGAAAAAAACCCTGATGTAATATGTTTTTAAGAATCATGGTTAAACCCCAAAACTGATTTTGTTTTAAAAGGTTACATAAATGTGAGAAGAGATAGAAACCATGGAAAAGGTGGAGGGTGTATCACGTTTATCAAAGCAGAATTGCCATATAAAGTGGTGGGTAAAGCCAGAATATTGGAATATGTAGTTGAAATATGGGCAGGAATCAAAAGTTACGCAATGTAAAAATTGGTTTTGAGTGACTTAGAAATTATATGAGGGCGTAAACAAAGTAAGAGTAATTTGGTGTGGGGATTTTAATGCACATGACAATAAGGGGAGGAACAATGAATGATGCTAATGAGATTGTTATTGAAGACTTAATGGATCTAAAGAATTTGGAAGATGTAGATGTAAACACAAGCGTGAAATCGGTATTTGATCCAACCCTTGTCTCAAGCACGCTAGGTAGAGTAACAAATTGGGAAGTACTAAAGGAATGTTCAATTGGTAGTGATTATTTCCCAATAGCTAGTTCAATAACAAGTGCAAGCAGAATAAGAAAGTTGAACCAAGGAAATACTGGCAACTGGTTATGTGAGAAAGCAAATTGGGGAGAATTTCCAGAGATGAGTAATGTAGGTTGGAGTCAACTGGAGACTAATAAAGGAAGTGACATTGAAATAATAAATTCACGGATTGCATCAGTAATAAAAAATTTGTCATCAAAATGAATTCCAAGACGTAAAGGGAGGAGGAAGGAGAAGATGGTTCCTTGGTGGAATAAGGAATGTAATATTGATTAAAAAAAGAAAAGGAAAGTTTTTAAAATACTGAAGAGAACGAGAAGCCATAACTGGCAGCATTTGATACATTATAAGAGCGCACAAGCTGAAGTTAGAAGAAAAATTAGGAGTGCAAAAAAGAAATATTAGATACATTTCTGTAATAATATAGGTAAAAGTACTTCAATACAAAATGTTTGGAACATGATTAAAAAGATGAGTGGAATAGGGAAAGAAATCCAGTATCCAGTATTTATTAAGTATGGGTGAAGAAATAGCAATAAATGATTAAAAAAAAAAAAAAAAAATCCTTTTTTTGTCTTTAGCTGGTCACATGCCTGTAGGTGGCACCATTACAACACTGAACATTTATACACGCATGCATATATAGAATAAGTTTTTATTTGTGTATTTCATTTTAATTTTAGTTCAAGTTTTAGTAATTTTGTTTTTTTGTCATTGTTATTTTTGTAATATGTCAGTTTTAGTTAAAATGATTGTAGTATGTCAAGTTAGGCTAAATGAAAAGGAGAAATGTTACTTTGGCAACTAGGTGAAATAAAATAAGTTTATATATATATATATATATATATAATTTTATTATTATTATTATTATTATTATTATTATTATTATTATTATTATTTTTTTTTTTATTATTATTTTTTTTTATTTATTTAAACCTTATGGTACCTGGCCAGATAGGCTATGCTTTGGCTGCAAACCCCCAGGCATGGTTTTGTTTGAACAATGAATTTATTCTGAATATTTTCAGTTGATCTCTAAATGCCATCCTGAATGCCAGCTGTCGTAAACATCTAGTGTGAAATATTATTACAGTTTAAAATATCTGTTTTCTATTTTAATATATTTTAAAATGTAATTTATTCCTGTGATGGCAAAGCTGAATTTTCAGTATAATTACTCCCATCTTCAGTGTCACATGATCCTTCAGAGATCATTTTAATATGCTAATTTGCTGCTCAAGATCCATTTCTTATTATTAATGTTAAAAACAGTTGTGCTGCTTCATATTTTTGTAGAATGCCTGATACATTTTTTTCAGGGGTCTTTGATGAATAGAAAGTTCAAAAGAACAGCATTTAGTTGAAATATACTTTTGTGTAACTTTGTAAAAGTCTTTCTTTTCACTTTTGGTCATTTTAATGTTTCCGTGTTTAATAAAAGTATTCATTTCCTTTTATATTAGGTTTTCCTGGACTACAGGCCCGTGTACGGCCTCTTCCTCTTCTTATAGCTACAGGCGGGGGCTATGTAGGATACAACCAATATGGGCGATACAGAGATCGGCAGCTGGAAAAGCTTGGCATTGAAGTGCCACCACGGATTGCCAATGAAGTTCAGGTAAGGTCAACCTTACAGCACATTATTCTTTGTGTGTAAAATTCCCAAATAAAAACTGTGTAACACAAGGTACTATTGCAAAACATTGCCATTGCAAATGTGTTGTCTGCCAGATCCATAACCTTTTTCCCACATTCTAATTTCGGGACAGGAGGTTGTGTGCAATGAACTATGGTATGCAAAGCTTTCAAGTTTACTAAAACGGTGAAAACTGATACCAAATCAATCAAAATTCATTCAACCCTGAAGCCATTTTGTGTTGGTGTAGTTAAGATGGGACACTGATGGAATAACTGTTAAATGTCTTCAATGTCTCTGGATACTGAGATACTCTGTGGAGCCAATGTTCAAAAGTGTGTCTGTGTGTGCTTTTGGAACTTTTTGACTGTGTTTGGAGTTCTTTAAATGATAAATATATACTATAAATACTCATTAAGATTTAAAAAAAAAATAAATGAATACTTTTATTCAGCAAGGTTGCATTAAATTAATCAAAAGTGGCAATAAAGACAATAAAGTTATTTTTTTAACTATTGGTTAATCAAAGAATCCTGAAAAAATGCATTCAACATTGATAATATTATCATATTAAAATGATTTCTGAAGGATCATGTGACTCTGAAGACTGGAGTAATTATGCTGAACATTCAGCTTTCCATTGCAGGAATAAATTACATTTAAAAATATTATTTTTAAATTGTAATAAGTTTTCACAATATTAATAAAATCAAATAAATGCAGCTTTGGCATAAGAGACTTATTTAAAACAACATTTGAACTTTTGAATGGTATGGTTACATAACTATTTTTATAGTATAATTTTATATCTGTTATATCTATAAGATATATATTATATGGATAATGATATTTTTGTTAAAACAGAAGGGGGCAGTTTCTTAATCTCTGTAGTTGGGATGAAATAGTATTGATTGCTATTTCAGTCGCATAATGTTTCTCTGCTATATACACACACTTAATCTTTAATTCACACACCATGCAATTTCAACAGAGTTCACTTCAGAAAGGCTGATAGCATATATTAGTAACAGATGTTACATGCTGCATTTTGTTTATTATCTGTGATATATTCTCAAAATCAAAGATCGCAATGAGAGAGAAAGATTTTTATTTTTTTTATTTTTTTTGTTTGTTTGGGAGGAGTTAATTTCACATACAGTATGTTGCTTGAACATCCAGTCTTTTCATAATAAGATAGCTATTGGATTGAGGAAAAAGCATGAAGTGGCCAAGTGTAAACTAAGATGCAGACAAAATGGTCTTTCACCACTCCGTTTTGATAGTGGTGTTGCTTTGATAAAAACAGGATGTGCGAACATTCAAACAAACCTGGCTGAAAGTGTCAGTGTGACACTGCTGAAGATGTCAAGCTGTTACGGTGGTCAAGATTTTGGCAGTTTGTTTCGTTTGGCAAGCCAAAAATCTATTGCTTGTTTAAGGTTATTTAAGCCTGATAAAATGGAAGAGTTTATTGAACTTACCTTTAGACTAAATGTAAAAAAAGTTTGTGTATGTGGTTTTTGACTGTCTTATTTGGTACATCAGGCTTTTATAGCTAGTATAATATATATATATATATGGTGCTCATACTAGAGTAGGGAAAAACACTTCTGTTTTATTCAGAGGCCCAAACTGAGGAAAAAAAGTCATATTGGTGCAGTTGCTGATATTTATATGGCCAAAAAGTAATATAAATTTTTGATAGCTTGTAATGTAAAACTGTGAGAAATTTATATAACAGTACAGCAGTCTACTGACATAAAATAATATCATTTGCCACTCTATATCTACTATGTCATAGTGAGATGAAATTTAAATGCTTAGTTTTATAATCAAAGCTCTGTAGTTTATATTATTTGGGTAAAACTTAAAGCAATACAATGATGACCGAGAGATGAACAAAAAACATTCCTCAAGTCTAATGTATCGCTATCATTCTGATCTGATCATTTCTGTCACATTTTAACATGATTTTTCAAAAACAAATATGTATGGATAAACAAGTAAACCTAAGCTGCTAAGTTTCACAAGAAACCTGTGTACCCACACCATACTAAAAGGCCTTTTACTTATTAAAAAAAGTATAAACTATCAATCAGATGGCAGAAGGCAGGTAGTAGATTGTACTAGTAGTTTATCAGCAAAGTTTTGAACATGTTGATTATTTTGAGGCCTTAGAAATTTGTGTTTAAAATATACATAGTATATGGATACAGTAGGCTGTATAGGGTTATGGTTAACCTAATTAAATAAACTTAACAAAAAACACTAATTAGAAAAAAAATAGGTTACACTTTATTTTACAGTGCCGTAGTTACATTGTAATTACTCAAATAAGTACTGAGTACTGTTAATTAACTACATGTACTTACTATAGAGTTACAGTTAGGGTTAGGGTTTGGTTTAGAGTTAGTTACTTGTAATTATGCATAATTTACTGTTATTACTATAGTAAGTACATGTAGTAGCGTGTAACTACGGCACTGTAAAATAAAGTGTTACCAAAAGTTAAAGTCCCCCTGTGGTGAAAATCAAGTTTTTAATGTTGTTTATATGTCTGTGTGTTGTTTTTAATATGAATTTGCACATGGTTTGTCTTAATTCATAAGCCATCACCATTGCTGAGCATTTGCTCTTTAAAACTGCAGTGAAAACGCGGTTTGAAATCGCTGGTGTTTGTGACATCACAAACTACTGTGTAACCAATCACGTCAACGTGTCGGCTGGCTTTAGCATATCATTAACTAGGACCTCTCTGAAGCAGGGGAGTCTCGAGAGAAGCCAGGTTATCCCGGTATATTTTTCTGTTGATATGAAAAATCGGATGGATTTAGTAAAATAGTAGTCGTATGATGTATATTACGATGTTATGATGAACTATATGCCCTTCTCCACTGACGTTCTGAGTTCAAAGCGTTTCTAAGGATACTGATTGTTAGAAGGCAGCTGTCTGACTTGCCAACGGGAACATGGTTTGTGTAACATTAGCAACACTTTATTAGCTGTTTGATAATGTAGACAAGCAAAAGGCTAATCATGTTAATTACCGTTATGTGTCCGACGTTGTAAAACTCGATACCATTGTGCAGCGTTTACCTCAGTAAGTTGACCGAGTGGATCTCTGAGCTCGTGCAAGTGTGGAGGCGGGGCTAATTAGCATATTCATAGATCCGCGTATAATAAATGAAGTAAGGGTGTACAGTTACATTCAAACTGTTTTAAGGCATGAAGAATTTTTTTTCACAGGAAAAAAAAGTGTTTAAATATGTCGTTTTGGTGATCAAACATGAGATTTAAGGGATAAAATTATTGACTACAGGGGGACTTTAAGTCTTTTTTTTTTTTTTTTTTTTTTTTTTTTTAATCCAGTGCTAATCAAAAACTCTTACAATCTAACATGCATCTGTTCTGATACCATTTAAGATGATCATACTTTAGATCACACTAAATGTGTACTTAATTAAAATAAATTCAAAGCCAAGTAGACATTATGAACTGATTATTTGTGTTTATAAAAGTTTTTAACAAAATGTTCTCTGATGTAATGATGTCACAAATCCATGACAGGCATAATGTTGTTCATTTGTTGTGTGGCCTTTAATACCAGCCAACTGATCTGGTTGTTTGATCGTTCAAATCACCTGAGCTTCTGTTGAAATTCACTGGTAGTGTCACTAGCGTCTGATTGGCCGGTTTTGTTTGAAGGCTTTCCCTAGAGTGCTGTAGTGTTTTATCTGCCCTATACAACAAATAAACATCAGCCTCCAACGTGGAGCTGCTTCTATTTGACAGTCGCTCATCGTGACCTGTTTATGACCTGTCTCTGCGGGCACAGGACAGTGCTGTTTGCACACAAAACTGTTATAATGCAGTTAAGTCAGTTGTCACAACCTCTAAACTTCATCTTTGTGACCCTAAACATAACATGAGGACATTTTCGAATCAATAACACAAAAGGCAAAAGTAGAATGCAGAACCAGCACAATATATATGTTTATTATAGCAATACACAGAAGCCCTGGCATTGACCGAGCACTGGTTTCTAAGGGTATTCAGCACCATGGCAGACTTGTACCTCACAAACAATAGCGAGATTTCTTCTTGTAGGGAAAGGGGGTTGGGCAGCAAAGCTGTGAAGGACAAGACTATTCATACAGTGTCTGAACAAGAGAAATAAAAGCTCTAAAATGCCATTTTTAACCCTTATGAGTGATTTCATTGTGTTCTAGCTGTGTAAAAGTAGTCAGTGCTTTTGACATTTTCAGACATACTGTATTAAATTCACTTAGTATGTATCTATATTATGCATATGTATTCAGACCATTGAAACACTCAAGGCTTGAATGATCACTGCTTGCTCTGTATGATCGGTGTTCACAGGCTGTCAGCCAAGGACTCTTCACTTATGTTGCGCCTGATATATGTGGACAGATTTCAGTTTGTTGCAGATTTACAGATAAAGCACAGTGCAGCAGAAAGCCTCGCTGCTGGAGATAACGGCGCTCTTTGTGTAGGTGTGCCCATTTTCAAGAACCTTCTCAGACACACAATTGCTTTGTTTTATTTTCTGCCTAGAGGTGTAGGAAAATAAATCAATAAAGTGCCGCAGTCTTCTGATACGGATACTGTCATAATACTAAATCGATGAACTAAAGTGTTCAAAGGTTTCAGGTTGACAGTCTCTTATGCTGCATATATTTGATATAAAAAAACAGTAATATTGTGAAGTATTAATACTATTCAGATTAACTGTTTTCTATTTTAATTTATTTGAAATTAGAATTTAATTCAATGTAAAAGTCTTCTCTTTGCTGAATAAAAGTGTTAATTTCCCTCAAAAAAAAAAAAGAGAATAAAATAAAATAAAAATCTTTCAGTCCCTAAACTTTTGAACGCTATTATAATTATAATAAATAAAGCCATATAGAAATAAAGGGGGGAAAAAATACTAAATTGAATGATTATTTGTTGATTTATTAGTGATTTATTTACGTGTTGTATAAAACAAGAAAATGTTAACATTTATATATATTCTTCTGATGCTATGCTCTTTAATCATGATACTAAGTTGTTGCAATAGCACTAAATAATTTTTATAATTATAATAAAAACAGTCTTCCATACTATTTTGTCACAAAAAAAATGGCTACTGTCTAACATTAATATTTTCATTATTATTTTTTCCCATTTTAAGCTTTTAGCAGGTGGCATGTCCTTCACTTTCATTTTTGTATTTGATAGCAGCAGTGATGAAATAACAGAAGGTTTCAGTTTAACTATTCAGATTGTAGATTCTGGTTTGATGCATCATCCAATCCAGCATGTGGTATATCCTTACAAACCAATTCCCAGAAGTAATACCATTTCACTGGAACCCAACCCAAAATGACTTTAATCATGAGCTCTTGGTCTTATATTCGGTTATATTTATTTCTTTGAGTCTACTGAATACATACCCTATAGCTGTCACTGTCTGCAGTTTGCTGTCAGCTTGTAATATGTGTTTATGAAGTGGGATGGGCACTTTGACAGTCATCAAATAGGAAGTAAGCTCTTTCACTCATTGGTCTGGTTAATATTTAGTGATGACATCACAGCAACACACATGCCATATCTGAGCGGCTCCCGGTACAGAGACAGTGAGAGAGTATAGTCCTTTGAGAAGAACGACAGACTTCCTATTGTGTCGCTCTGTACAAGTGAGTGTGAAGATTTCCTCTTCTGAGTCCTTTTTATTTAAGTGGTTTTGTATTTTGAATTGTGGGCATGAATTTGAATTATTTCATCATCAGGTTATTACATATGTAGAATAAGCAAAGAAATTTGAAAATTATTTCTAGTGGGAGATCATTCAGAGTGTTTTTATACAAGAATTTGCATTTGTACAAATCAAAAGTTGAGTTGAGACGGAAGATTTACTTCCTTCCTGTTTTATAGGAAGTCCCACGTTCATGTGATTTGCAGGCTGTCAAGGGTGCTGACTTCTGGTTTTCTTTAAAAGAATGTATGAATTCAGCAGCAGAAGCCTTTTGTTTATTTGATAATGTTAATTTTGCCAAGGCACAAAAAATAGACATTTTTTTTGTGACATCACTGAAATTATTACAGAAACATTACAGAATGTAAAGAATACTAAACAGCATCTCAATATATGTGAAAATGAGGAATACTGTTCATAGGGTCCAATGTCCTATAACAATAATAATAATAATATTAATAATGGTGATGATGATGATGATGATGATAATAATGAATAAGTAAAAATATATGTAAATGTGTTACTTGCATAACATATATATTAATTATATATGTGTGTGTATATGTATTAAAAATATAATATGATTCATATAAATTGGCACATGCTAGCAATTACAGAGTTTCTGGCCCATTGTTACTAGGGGTGTAACGGTTCAAATTACTCACGGTTTTAGAGTCGCGGTTTCGGTACAGTTCGGTATGTGCTATGTTCAGGGGAAAAAAGGACTACTGTCAAATAAAAATAAAGAAAATAAGAACAAATAATCAAACTACAAGGAACAGCACAAATAAATACAAAAGAGCAAAGATACAAATAAAATAAACTGCTTTTCAGGTTTTTCAGGTAGGTCTAACATTAGTTTTCAGGTAAAGAAATTGAATAAAGTAATCAAATGTAAAATAACATTGCATATTTCACTGTATAAATTAAAGATTAATCCTTATTAAAGTTACAGAAGCTATTCAATCAAGAGCAGCGAGTGAGTTCCTTGTCTTTTGTTGTTTGATTAACGTTAAAAACACAGACAGCAGGAATATTAGGCTGCTGTCACTTTAGACATAATGCACGGATCCAGGACGTTTACTTAAGACGTAACCGATTATGTCTGCTAGGATACTCATCAAGATGGGCATGCTGACATAATTTTTGTGTGAATTTGTCCGTTCAAGCGCTATACTTGAAAGAGAACTCAATATTTAAATTCTGCTGTGAGAAGATTTTTCACAAATCAACACCCGGGTGATGACGACGTAAATGACTGCTCATATTCGAGCATACAGCACTCGCATTGTACAAAGAGGTTTTTTTTTTTTTTTTTTTTTTGGGATCATCGCTATTGTTGTCATGTATTGGGAAGCCAGAATGCGTATCCATCGACAGAAACATTAACCAAACTCTGTCTGTCTGTTTTACACATTATTTTTGACAAACCATATTATAGATACGTCGTCAGATTTAAGTTGAACTGCGGTGCAAGTGTGTTCCAAACTGTGGGTGGAGAATGGTACGGTTCGATTTCTTTCTTTTGTTTTTTTTTTTTTTTTTTTTTAAATACCAAGAACCGTTACACCCCTAATTGTTACTGTGTCACTGTACTGAAATGTTGTATAAAACATTCAGAAATGCATATTCTTATAATAAAAAGCTAATTTAAATAAATGCTGTGTATTTTTAGGGTTTGTTGATGTGGTGGAGTTTGTAGAGAAAGTGATCCTGAGATCAGAAACAGTTTATCATAACAGTCAGGAGCACATTGCTCTTCATCCTTCAGTTGAGAAAAAAATGAGAGAGAGAGAGAGAGAGAGAGAGAGAGACAGGAGAGAGAGATAGAGAAAGGGGGGATGGGGTCAGAGATGGAATTCAGGAGCACATGCTGACAGGATTGTCTGTTTACAAATCCCTCCCTCTCCCCGTCCTTTTCATATTGCCGCCTTCCCAGCAGCACCAGGCCTTGAATACAGCAGCTGCTTAGAGGAAAAGGTGGACCCATCCATTGGCCAGCCAATCGCAGCTCAGCATCCTACCAGTGACGAGCAGGGAGGGCCGGTCTTTGAGCTTTGCAGCGGAAAACCACCGGGCCAAACGAACGGAGGGAGCGCAAGAGAGAGGGCTATAGCCTGAGATACGCACTAATCTCTCCACAGTGATCATGTGTCAGCGGAGTCTGAAGAAGCAGCAAAAGGGGCCGATGCGGAGCACTGCGGGGAAATGGTGAGATGCTGCAGGTCTTTGCACAGCTCTCCCTCTTGCTACAATCTCCACAGAGTCAGGGTTGATGTGCGGCGTTTCCGCCCGCCGGGCTCCTCAGCGGGAGCGACAGGGGAGCCCGCAAACGGCGCCAACAACGCCGGCACGGGAGGCCCTGGAGCCCCGGGGGGCCCGCCTCAGCTCAGCGACCGGAGCCGATTCAGGTACCGGCAAGCAGTGTGTGAGATGCTAGGACGTAGTTCAGGCTGAGAATGTGTGTGGATGATGGGTGAGTTTAGTCGGTCGGATCTAGAGCAGTTGTTGACAGTGTACTCGAAGTGAGAGAGGACAATTGAAGGATCAGCGAGGCTGGAAAGTGGGCGAGCGAGAGGGGATTACAGAGACCTCGCACGAACTCGGCCACCCTGCGGAGGGACGATCAGTGTGCGGTGGGAGTTAGTGTGACAGGACTCAGTTCCCCCCCTCTGTCACTGCCCCAGCTCTGCGATTGTGTTTGGCCTAATTGTGGCGTAACGTTAGGCTGTTGGTCGCACTCTCTGTCCGATGCAAACTGCATAGTTTGCAGAGCTCTACTTGGAGCAGATGCTGTTCCCCTTGAGTGAGCGAAGAGCAGAGGGAGGCTCATATTCAGCCAGTGATTGGCCAATGTGTGCCTGCATTGAAGAAACAAGGGGGGCTGTGTAGAACAGAGAGTGTGTGAAAGAGGCTGAATCCGAAGACTTTACGTTCTCTTTTTACAAGCTGCCATCATCACCTCTCAAACGTCCTCCGCAGTTTGAGTAATGCACTGTGAAAAGCTGTGAACTGCAAGGTTCTTTGATGGATATTCATCTGCGCTGGACAGGTTGGGGGAGGGGTAGAAACGCTCTAAATTCAATTGAATGATAACCTGATGACTGAGAGCTCTCGTAAAAACCAACAGTCATTGTTTCAAGCCGTTCGGGCGCACTAGGGTGCAGCGCACACTTTGGCATATTAACCGGATTTGCCAACTGCTAGAATGACGTTGCATAATGCACTGTGCTAAAAGTGTTTAGTGTGAAAGGTTATACCAGGGACTTGTACAAATGTAGCTATAGGTTGGAAACATCATTTGCACAGAGGAGCTGCTGAATGGAAGTTATCAGGTTGTTGTTGGATTGTGTTGAGTATTTTTGGCTTAGGTTCCTCCTTGTATACAAGTCTATAGACTAAAAAAAAAAAAAATGTTTGCCTGAATGGTGCAGGTTGAGTTAGGCTGACTTTTTATACTTGTATTAAACTACTGATTTGAACAAACCCCTAAAATTAAGTGTGACATTATAGAGAGACATTCTAAATAGAGGAGACTGTCCAATCATAACATTCAATATGTCTGCTGTAGTCACACCTCACTGTTGAAAAAGCAAATCACCTTTTTCACAGAGACTGTTTGTTTACATTTTGAATGCACATGAGCTTTAATTGATCAACCTGAAAAATACCATTTTATTTGTGTTACCAGGCTCATTGAAAAACATGCCTGTAACAACATTTCTGAAAAAAATGTTACTCTGCTTCTAGCATGTTTAGCACCACTTCTTTTTTTTCTTTTTTTTTTTAATGTTCAGTGAGTGGTGGTTCGAGCATGTTCAGCTTGATCCGAAACTGATGAACTTGAATCGGGCAAAGTTTATTACGTACATAAATACATAAAAGTTCTTTTATTGTGATTAGTACCAGAGTGTTCCACATCGCAAGTGCAATGTACTGTACCAAGTTAGCCACCAAGCATGTTTACTATGTCAGAATTACCATACATATTAGGGCTGGGGGAAAAAATCAGTTTACCTGAAGCACTCACCCTGAAAGTGACAGCAGCCTAATAAACCTGCTGCTGTCTTTATTTTAATGTTAATCAAACAACAAAGGACAAAGAAAAACGATCACTCACTGGACTTGACTGAATAACCTTTATAACTTTAATAAGGAATCATCCATATTTAATTGATACAGTGAAAACTATGCAGTGCTGTTTTACATTTGATTATTCATTTCATATTTGTGCTTTTCCTCGTAATTTGATTCTTTAACCTTATTCATTAAGGTTATGGATCAAAAACAATGAAGACAATAACTAGGCCTATTTATTTATTTATTTATTTATTTATTTTTTATTATTATTTATTTATTACTTTTTGGTGGTGGGGCCAGTGAAAATTTTGGCCGGGCAAATAAAAATTTTAACCACCAACCTGACTGGGCCAGTAGAAAAAATCCTTAACGTTGAGTCCTGAGATGGAGATATGTGTTGTATCAGTGAGTATTACATGACATCATATCTCTTACTAGTGGACACGAGAAAGTGAAAAATGGTGGATGGAGAGACATCTACCAATATACGACCTGCACCATCATGTATAAGTGTATCATTCAACTTTACCCCATGGTCTAGAGCAAACAAAAATTGCAATGCATATCGCCTAGATAGTGGAATGGCAATTCTTAAAAATAACAATACATATCGTATCGGCACCCAAGTATCATGATGGTATCGAATCGGGAGATGGGTGTATCGTCCCAGCCTTAATACATATGAGGTTGGTTATGTGATGTAAATGTCAAAATATAGCCTATTAGTTTACAAATCATGTTTTATGGTAAGTGTTTTGAGGTCATAACATAGCATTGTGCAAGGAACTAGATGAAAATTGCATGTCTTCATTAATCAATAATCTGCCCCGTATCATAATTTGTGTGGACAGTAAATTTTTTTATTTTATTTTTTTTTTTACTGCCACTAGTGTCAGATGGAACTTGTGGTGAATTGTATGTATAGGTATGTTTTTGGAGTTTTGCAAAAATAGAAGTAGAGGCAAGGGTTTTTTTTTTTTTTTTTTGAGCCTACATTGATTAGCATGATATCTTTTTATTTGAAATTTTACAGTTCCAGAGATTTCAGTCTTTCCTCTTTCAGATACGTAGGAGTTGTACTTGACTTAAAGTTGCTGTTTGGTGCCGGTACCAAGATGGCCGCCAAGTGGACTGACTGATTTTTAAAAGGGACTTTGAGCTTTATTATTTACATTTGCTCATACCAGAGTCATGACTAGACTGGTCTGCAGAATATGGTCCGATGTTATGCCTGCTGCAGTTTGTCTATTTATAGCAAGAGCAATAAAAATTTGCACCTTTCTGTAGGAGAGGCTCACACGTCAGATGCTGTTATGACGCACGACAGGTCAATGTACTTGATGATTATGGAGGCAAATTGTGTAGCACCGGCACCGAAAGGTTGCCCCCTGAGCCTGTACTAACCTGGCATGAGCTGGTGTTGCCATAGTTCCTATCATCAATACACTGAGGAGTAGTTTTGTTTATACTGCTTGATTACTCACCCTGACCATGATGTAAATGTTGATCCTCTCAAACAAAGATTACTGGATAGTAGTGTTGTCACGGTACCAAAATTCCAGTAGTCGGTACCAATACCATGAAAATTTTACGGTTCTCGGTACCAATTTTGGTACCACAGCAAAATCTGTTGGAACTATTTTACTATTTTATATAGCCTTTTTTAAAAACATATTAAATATGATTTGGAGCATGTGTGTATGTTTGTGTGTGTATATATAGGTTACCTCAATGAAATAAATTTTGAAATATAAAAAAAATAAACAAATGCTCAAACCTCCATTTTGTACTGTTGGAAAAAACCAGCATATGCTGGTTAAGGTAGGTTTTGAAGCTGGTATGCTGGTTTGAGCTATGCAGGTCCATGCTGGCCTGGTGCTGGTCCTATGCTGGTCCATGCTGGTCCTAAGCTGGTCCTGGACCAGCTCAAACCAGCATAGCAGCTTCAAAACCTACCTTACCAGCATATGCTGGTTTTTTCAACAGGGGTAACAGACGTGCGTGTTTATTTTAGCTATTCCGTCAGTGAAACAACACACTACAGCCTGTAAAACTATGAAATAAATATCGGTAAATAATGGTAACCTAAATAATAAGAAAGTTAAATAGTATTTAAAAACATTCGTTTTTTTTATTTCCACACAAAGATGTGTCATATAGCCTATCGCTCTGCTCTTTGAGAGGGATGTGGGACACGAGCAGAAAAGAGACCATTTCTCTTTAATAATATCTTCATGTCTCCTGATGATACAAGCAACTGACACTTGTTGTAAAAGGTGTGAAGAGCGAGTTTTATCCTCTGCAGGGGCAAGACATTCAGGCTATGTTTGATTTTGCGCTGCCAGAAAAAAAGCGAAAGTAAAAATCACCAGCGTGTTTGAAACGCGCTATACAAATAAACTTGACGCGCCTTATGAAGTCTAATAACAAGCACAAACTGTGTTAAATAGAAATTGACGCACAAGCAAAAAGGTTTCTGTCCTACGGTGTTTTTTCTACTTTACCACAGTAAAGAATGCGAATGAAAGAAAGAAACGTTTATAATCCCCTGCATGAGTGAAGATTTGGGAAAAGAAACAGAGATTCCATGTTCAGTGGAATAACTAATGGAATATTGTTAAATTCTCTGCTAATCGGGTGACCAGATCGCGATTCGCAAAACAGAATACAAAGCTTAAATTTATGGACTCACCTACCTCTTTCATTCGGCAAGAACCAAAATGTTTCCATGGCTGCGATGTCACATTTAATTGCTAACCTATTATTTCTTTTGTAAACAAAGCTTTGTGCTTCACTCGTGTCATATTCAAGTAAATACTGCCACAGCCCTATCAGTGGGTACCGAATATAACCGGATTCTCTGTACTGCCGGTACTACAGAAATACGGGTATCGTCACATTTTCAAAATTTCAGTACCGACTTGGTACCGAAGTACCGGTACTTTTGACAACACTACTGGATAGCACATTTTGAAAGGGTCAAAGTAAAGATGTTTTTGTGTGCGGCATTGCGAGTATACCTGACAAAGTCAGGTGACTCATTGAGTGTCTGTGTTAGGCCATCTATGGCTAAGTCTCCTCTGTCCACAGGTCAGAACAAGTTTTCATCCTGATTAGGGTGGACACAGTATTATATTCTATAGATAGCCCTTGTAGCTGCAGCCCTGGACAGTCCATGTCAACCCCACTGGTGCTGTGTCATCACTTTCAGGGCCAAATATGACCCACTTTACTGACACACTAAAGCTACTTTACTGACACACTAAATCGCATTTTAGCCAGAAGCAGTAGCTCTTAGTGTCATTTTCAATAAAAAGGAAGCAGTTATAGCCAAACAAGATGTAACGTTCCATCAACCGGACCAGGATAGAGGTGCAACATTTTTGCATACGCTGTTCCAGTCGGCAGAATGTTGATCTGGAATGTTATCCGCCTGTACAGGTGCTAAAAATAGCGCAACGGTCTCAAAAAATAAAAATAAAAAGATTACTGGCGGATATCCTGCATGGCTTCAGTAGTTCTGTGCAAATGTCCCACTCGGCGTGACCCACAAAAACCATGCATGTTCGTGCTGGTTAAGTAGATTTATGTTGATTAAAAGCTGGCCCTTTTTGTGATGAAAATTGTCATCATTATCTCAACCTCATTCCAAACCTATGGAAGCCTATGGAACCTATGTTTCCACCACTGAATTAAAAAAAATGCAATTGCGAGTTATAAAGTCAGAATTGTTAGAGAAACTCGCAAATGAGGAAAAAAGTCAGTCTTTTTTTTCCTCAGAATTGGACTTTATTTCTCACAATTGTGAGTTTATTTCTCGCAGTTGACTTCATAACTCGCAATTGTGAGTTTATTTCTTGTAATTGACTTTATAACTCGTGATTGCGACTTTATATCTCACTATTCTGAGAAAAGAAGTCAGAATTGCAAGATATAAACTCGCAATTCTGACTTTATTTCTAGCAATTGTGAGTTTATATCCCGCATTTGACTTCGTAACTCGTAATTGTGAGTTTATTTCTCGTAATTGACTTTATAACTCACAATTGCAACTTTTTTATCACACAATTCTGAGGGGGGAAAAGTCAGAATTGCGAGATGTAAAATCAAAAATATCTCTTTTTTTTGTGTTCTGCTGAAGAAAGTAGTTCATAAAAGTTTGGAATTACATGAGGGTGAGTAAACGATGATAAAATATTCATTTTGGGGTGAATTATCCCTTTAAGAATATTATGTAGACTGGCCCAGACCTTCGGTCAAGTATTTCTCCTCATGTACCATTTCTAGAGCAAGTGTAACAGGAAGGTGATGATAAACCCTAAATGAGACTAAAGGTGTTAAGCAGGTGAAAGCAGCCTTTGCTTAGACTGATGTAAGTGGAATTGAGCTGAAAGGAGTAAATGGTCAGTGTAGTTGAGAGGCATCGTGAACGATCATGAGGTTAAGTTTACAGTGGAGAATTTCTATTCCTGTCTCTTTTCCTGATACTATCTCAAGTATCTTTCTAGCATTTATCGTCTTCTGTTTATTGTCTTCTGTATGGGCGTCTTTGTGTTTGGTCTTTGGTATGTGTGAGTGGGCTGTGTGTATGTTTCTGCATGTTTTATAAACATTTCCTTCCTTCTTTCCACCATTTTGATAGAGCAGCCCAGTTCTGATTTTATAGAGTGAATCTCAAGAAAACATGTTCAGGTAACATTTTACCCTAAAATCAAAGAAAAAAAATTATGGTTGTTGTTTTTTGTGTGTGTGTGTGACTTTTTCATGAAAAATCTGCATATTTTCACCTAATTTCCCATTACCTTAAAACATTCAGACATTTTACTTTTTTGAGTTTTTTGTAAATCCTGTTATTCTCATTGGTTATTCTCATTATTTAACCAATATATAAGTAAAATTAATTATTAAAAAAATATTATTTTTACCATAGTAAAATGTAATTATTTAATTATACAAATACACAACATTATTTTAATGAGAATTAAGCATATTTTTTCCACTGTAATAATATTTGTTTATATTGTTTAATAATAATTTTATATTATATTAACTCGATACACTTGTAATTACCATAATAATATTAAATTGAATTTAATAATAATTATTTTATATTGCATTGAGGTAATGACACTTGTTGAAATATATGCTTAATTGTCATTAAATGTAAAAAAAACAAACAAAAAAAAGGTGTAATTTTCTGTCACTGGTGTTATCAAAATGCAAAAATACATTTTCTTTATTCCCAGAAGGATTTCACTCCCGTCAACTTTTGCCTTCCAAATTCACACAATTCTTACTTGTTTCTCAAGGTTTTTAGGGTGAAATATTATCTGGACATGTTTGACAGGTTTCATGAGATTCACTGTATAACAAGGGGTGCTCAATCCTGTTCCTGAAGGTCTGACTGTGAAGCTTAGCTCCAAATCTATTCAATTAAACCTGAACTGATTAATCAAGATCTTCAGGATATACTTGATAATTACAAACAGGTTGAAGTAGGGTTGGAACTGAAATCTGCAAAAAGGTAGTGCTCCAGAATTGGGCACCCCTGTTTTATAACATTTAGATCATCTGGACATATATCTTTAATTTTCACCTTCTTTATTTTTTTTATATGTGTCTGAGTATTTTGAGCACTTTGGCATCATGAATGTGTTGTGCAGGTTGCAGTTCCCACAGTTGGCCCTGCGGCGGCGCCTAGGCCAGCTGAGCTGCATGTCCCGGCCTACTGTCCGCCTTCGCTCATGGCCTCTGTCCTTCCTCTACTACATCCTGCCCTTTGGAGCGCTCAAACCTCTCGCCAAAGTAGGCTGGAGGCCCACAAGCAGAGTAAGTACAGGTGGAAACATCAAAGAGTCAACAGACTTATGTTGTGTGTGTTTGAGTGTGCAAAATCTCACTATCCAGAGACATTAATGACATCCATCAGTGTGTAATCAGTGTATTATGGGCATTTGTGATTTTGTTATGCAAAACAGGTATTACCTTATGGATGATGCTGTGATTATGTGACGCATTACTGGAACCATTACAGAATAACGACCTAGATCTGGGATCAGTTCTCTCTATTTTTTAACCCAGAGAAACGAATCCTCAAAACTGATGCAAGGTCAGCAGAAAGAGCTGCTGCTATCAGCAGATGGCTACTTGCATATGGACCTGCTGAGCTCTGTGCTCCATTGGGACTTGTGTGAAAAGAGCCATTGTCCCATGGTGCAGCTCTGAACTGAGGAACACTTTGTCTCTGGACCCAGTCGAGGGCACCGTGCCACGGTGGTTCTGACACCACTATTGTTCACTTCCCACGAAAAAATTGCCAGTCAGCCCATGCTGATGCTCCGAAGCAGATACCGTATCTCCAGTGGCAGACAGACAGGAAGTTTCAGAGAAATAGAAAAATGTTTTGTTTGTTAATGTAAATCTGTAGTTTTAGAGATTTTATTTTATTTTTTTTAAGAGGAATTTTAACTTGCCATCACTACTATGAAATCTTGTGCTGGAACTTGTGCATGTTTTACATAACATTTACTCATTTACTGGATGCTTTTATCTACTTACAAATGAGGACCTTTACAAAGAAGTTCATCATAAAAGCCAACAATAAACTAGGAAATGAACAGTACTAGGATGTAATGGTGCTTTCAAGTCATGTCGGTATCGTATTTGTGGTGGCATTCATGTGCATTCAACTCATAAAGCCGTAAATAACAGTGGGAAGCTCAGTATTTTCTTTGAGCCCCGACATTGCTAAATACCTGTAAGTATTGTGGTATTTTGCTGTGACACTGTCAGACTTTTTTTATTTACAACAAAATAAGCTAATTTCCTGCACAAAATATGATAGCATTGTAATGTAGCAATACAATAGTTTACATTGGCTTCCTGTATTAATTCCTAAAAGCAAAACACACCTGATGCACGTTCTTTGTTTTTTAATTTTCTAGAAGTAGAGTAAAAAATAAAAAAAACTTGCTGTATTTTTGTGTATTTAATTATAGGGTTAGTTCACCCAAAAATTTAAATTATTCCACAATTTATTCACCCTCAAGCCATCCTAGGTGTATATGACTTTCTTCTTTCGGTCAAACATAATTGGAGTTATATTAAAAAAATTATTCTGGCTCTTCCAAGCTTTATAATGGAAGTGAATAAAGTAACCGTGATTTTAAAGCACATCCATCCATCATAAAAGTAATCCATACAGCTCCAGGGGCTTAATAAAGGCCTTCTGAAGTGAAGCAATGCATTTTTGTAAGATCAATTTTTTTCCATATTTATAACTTTATAAACTAGAATCACTGGTTTCCATACGCAAGTCAGTTCCGGCGGAAGAGTGAACTTTGACCTGACGGATGACTGATTGATGAACGTGGACATGCAGAGGATGGAGTAAAACAAAACCCTGGTTATGAATTAGAAGTCTAAAACAAGAAATTTAATTTAATTTAATTTTTTAAAAAGAAATGTCGGAGGAGCTTGAGTTTGTTTTCCAGGCCTATTTGTTTGAACCGTGAGAGGCATCTACTCTCACCTAAGCTTACGCTACTCCTACACCCTACATAATACGCTGGAACTTGACTCTTTCATGAACACACAGACAGACGATACCGGAAGCTAGTGATTATAGTCTATGAAGTTACAAATATGGATATTTTTCTTACAAAATCCATTGCTTTGCTTCAGATGGCCTTTATTAACCCCCTGGAGCCTTATGGCTTACTTTTATGATGGATGAATGCACTTTTTTTGGACTTCAAAAAAACGCCCCCTTCACTATGATTTATAAAGCTTGGAAGTGCCAGGATATATTTTAATATAACTCCAACTGTGTTTGTCTGAAAGGAGAAAGTCATATACACCTAGGATGGCTTGAGGGTGAGTAAATTTTGAGGTGAACTACCCCTTTAAGAGAAGGTACACTGCCATCTTGCTCAGACAAAAGTGACTTGAATGCACCTGACGTTGTAAACACCTGACTTCTTAACTCGTAAATACGAACTTCCCTGTAGGTCTTGAACGCACCATGAAGTTCTTTTTATGTTAAATAGCAATTGAGATTTTTAATTTTAATAAGTAAATAATAAATACATTTTTTTGGAAGAGCTTACTATAAACGTATCAATCTTGGCATAATATGTATGTTCTGTTTAAAAATGTGTGAACCTAAAATGACACACTTTGTGGATAAAGAGCCTTTTTCTGGGTCAGGCAACATTGGTCATCCTTCACTTCCTGCTTGTTAAACCTATAACTATCATCTACAACCCACCACCCTGTAAGACTCCAACAGTGTCCGCATTTAGCCTCCTGTCTGTCAGCTGGGATTGAAGCTACAGTAATCCACTTACACTGAACACCCAGGCCAGCTCCTGTCATGCATCAGCCCCTGTACTATCTGTAGCACTGATCTAGGATCACTCCTTGCCCACATCAATAATGATCAGTGAGCTACACTGATCTTAACACTCTAAGAATCCAAACAATGGAGCACGTGGTGCACAGAGGGTGATGTAAAGCCACATGCAGCTGCTGGACTTATGCTTCCTTCACATTATCTCGGAATTATTGTAAATACGAGTTTCCTAGGTAAAAAAAAAACTGCACAAGAACACCCTCTCATGCCGAAACTTAAATGCGATAAGCTCGTATCCACGACTTCAGAAGTGTGAATGATCAAATTTCCTATGGCACGTAAAGGCAGCATTAATACAACAGGTTTTAAAACACTTAAATTGAGTGTACACATCCTTATTATTGTCAAAATATTTTTTTCAAATGTATATTACAAGGTAAAAGGCATTTTTACAAGCATTCTTTATTATTAATTCATAAATATCATTGTTTTTGGGGAGTTGCACCATTTTGCATTCTGAACGTACCTTGCCTTGTCATGAAAAAATCAAATAATGTGACACTTTAAGAATATTTTAAGTTGCCGAAATTTCGATTCATCACAAATATTTATGGTGTGTTATATTCAAAATCAGATCTGGGATATTCCTTCTTGATATCTGACTTCTGATAATAAAGCATTCTGTTGTCAGATGATGTATAAAGAAACAAAGAAAACAATCATTAAAGTGCCCCTGTTATGCAAATTCTAAAGGTTCCTAATTTTGTTTTGGAGGTCTCCTTTACATGCATCCAAGGTCAAAAAACTCTAATTTTTTCATAATATACATTGCAGCATCACCTCTTTTCTCACCGTCTGAAATGGTTCAATCACTTTAAGTGTGTTTATGTTCCACTCTGCGAACGTTTGCTGTTGTGTATTATACAGATATTTGAGCATGCCGTCTTCAAACTCTTTCTTTTGGGTGTAGGTTACAATCTACAAGTCCATACCCACACGACTGCTCTCCAGAGCCTGGGGTCGCTTGAACCAGGTGGACCTGCCCACTTGGTTACGGAAACCTATCTTCAGATTGTATATATGGACATTTGGTGTCAACATGAAGGAAGCGGCCGTGGAGGATCTACAGCACTACAGAAACCTGGGCGAGTTTTTTAGGCGCAAACTCAAACCTCAGGTCCGGCCAGTGTGCGACTCGCACTGCGTGGTAAGTCTGGGTTTGTAACTAGAAAAAGAGGAATTATTTGAATTTCCATTCACTTTCATTCATATGCAAACCCAGGAAAAACATATGCATTGAATTTTCATTTCACGCTATGTGTGATTAGTTCAGGTTTAGTGACCTGCCAGTTTGTATTGGCTTTAACCAGTAAAGGGCCTAAACATTGTATATTGTTATATTGTTGTATTGTTGTTGTATATTGTTTATGACATTTAAAAGAATATGAAGTGTAGTGTATGGCAGTGTAACAGGAACCCGGAGTAGATGGTAAATTATTTATTTATTTTTTATTTATTTTTTTTGAAGTAGGTGGTTATAAATATTTAAATAAAAATATTTTAATATTTTAAATTATTTATTTGAAACAGAAGCCCTGGAATGTTACATCATTTCCTGTTGCCTATATTTGTTATGGGTTCTGAAATAATTGCATGCTTAATCTAATGTTTGTTTTCATTTGATAATTTTGCATATTCCAGCTAATCGAGCTAGTCGGTTTTTAATACAGTATGAAGAAAACATACGAAATATATGATAGATTAATACAATGAGTGACCATTCGCTCCACAGATCAGTCCAGCTGACGGCAAGATCCTTCATTTTGGCCGTGTGAAGAACTGTGAGGTAGAGCAGGTGAAGGGAGTGACCTACTCCCTGGAAACATTCCTCGGGCCACGCACCTGGGCAGAGAGTTTAACCGCTAACAGAAGTAAGTCTCAATTAATTTGTCATTTGACCAAGTAGGACATGTTTCTGGAACTAAATTCTTTGATGTCGGATCATAACATGAGACAATTTGGATGCAAGTTTTTCTGAACAACCAAATCCATTTTTAGATTATAAACATGGCTTAGAAAAGAATCACAATTGTCACTCACTCAAAATCAGTTTACACACACGTTCAGCAGAAAATAAGATGCGTACTGATTGTCACAACAGTAGCAAAATTAAAGCTGCTCTGATCCCATCCGCTCTCAGTCCGGGATTCGGTTCAGTTCCGGCTAGGTTCAGTGAAAGTAAGTTCATATAACAGAGATGACATTGAAGAAAGACTTTAAAAAAATGTTGTCAACAGCAGTTTGAATGGAAAGGATCATTTACAATATGGTATACATTTTGAGATGTTTTTCTCTACAGTCCGTATTTTGAATTTCTGGATCACTGTATAGTTGACTTCATATTTCTGGTGCCTCATCAAATTTTAATATCAAGACTGTATTGTCAAAATGTTTTTGCACCAAGTGATTTAACGTAACAAGTACCTGGAAAAGCTTGTTGAGCAAACTAACTATAATCCACACTACTGTTCAAAAGTGTGATGTTGGTTAGATTTTTTTAAATGGTTTTTGACAGAAGTCTCTTATGCACATCAAGGCTACATTTATTTGATCAAAAATACAGTAATATTGTGAAATATCATTACAATTTAAAATGCCTGTTTTTTTTATTTTAAATGTATTTTCAAAATGTAATTTATTCCTGTGATGGCAAAGTTGAATTTTCAGCATCATTACTCCAGTCTTCTGTGTCACATGATCCTTAAGAATTCATTCTAATATGTTTTTTTTTTTTTTTTTTTTTTTTTCAGGATAAATAGAAATTTCAAAACAACAGCATTTATTTGAACTGGAAATATTTTGTAACATTATAAATGTCTTTACTGTCACTTTTGATCAATTTAATGCATCCTTGCAAAATAAAAGTGTTCATTAGTTTTCATATTACTGACCCCAAATGTTTGAACTGTTTTGCATCTCTAAAATCGCAGGGAAATTATAGATTGATATGAATATTGAAAGCACTAAGCCTTAAATCGGATCTGACCAAGAAAGAACATCATGCAAAGCTTATAGACCATGTGATATAAACTCTCCAATATCTTTAATATTTTTTTTCCTGACAACTATTGAACTATTAAATCATCTCGGTTTTATTTTTCTGGTCCTGTTTAGATGAAGATGACCCTGGCACATTCCAGGATGCCCTGGTCACTAAGGAGGGGAATGAGTTGTTTCACTGTGTAGTTTATCTGGCTCCAGGTGACTACCACTGCTTCCACTCGCCTACAGACTGGAGGGTGGCACACAGACGGCACTTTCCAGGTCAGCGGCATAATATTTTTCTCTCTCTCTTGCTCTCTGTTATTTTGTTTTGCTTTTTGAAAATATGATTTGTTGTTAAAAAGATTAATCAACAGCGACTTTAGGTCTTAAATGCTTAAGTTATAAGCGTCTTTTCTAATCTGATGGCGACTGAGCAGTGCGATACCATCAGTGCCTGGTTACATAACTAAAGCATGGTTTATGGTCTGATACGTATGTTTATATCATAGGATCTCTGATGTCAGTGAACCCTGGAGTTGCACGATGGATCAAAGAACTTTTCTGCCATAATGAGCGAGTGGTCTTGAGTGGGGAGTGGACGCATGGCTTCTTTTCACTCACAGCTGTAGGAGCGACAAATGTGGGATCTATACGCATCTATTTTGACAAGGTTAGAATTGTTCTTTAAAATGTCCATACTACTCTTATTTAGCTCATATAGAAGAATGAAAGTTAAAAGCAATAGTTTCCCCTGAAAATGAACCCTAAAAGCCTGACATATGAAACAAGTCAAAAAAAATATTTTTTTATCCCCCCCAAAAAAAATCTATTATATAGTATGGTATAACAGAATATGCTCATATTCAGAGGAAAAAATACCTCAGTTTGCGCTCTATATCTTACAATAATATGTCTTAGTAAGAAAGATGATATTCAAATGGCAAAACATAAATCAAGGCAATACAGTGATGATTGAGAGAAATAAAACAAATAAACTGTTTTTGGAATTATACTAAAAAAGAATAAATTATCAATCAGATGACATGCAGAGGGCATGTAGTAGATTACAAGATCACGATTCTCCCACGATTCTGAAAAGACAACTAAACAAAATAAAAAAAAATATTTCTGACAAAATATTAATTGCTGGAAAAAATATTTAATTTGAGTGAATTATTTTAAAAAAAAAGGGGGGGGGGGTTTGAATGAATTCAATGACTCATTAATAAATAGCCTACTTGTTTCATTAATAATAAAACTTACTTAATTTCATTAAGAATAAATAACTCACCTTTAATTGTAAGAAACTAAATCCTAATAAGAAAGACTTATACCGATTGTTGCAAGGAGACAGGTGATACAATGGGCACAGAAACATGCGCTTCAGTATATCCAGAGCACTTGGACTAAGTTCATAGTTCATCTTGGTTCAAAAGTTCATAGCTGTTACATTAGAAATATTGTGGTTGTGCAACATCTGGTTCATGGCATCCAGCTGTTTGTTGAGCCATTTTTGTACTGCAACTATTTTTAAAGCAGTCATCTGTCCTGTCTGGCTCCCAGGAGCAAGTAGCACACCATAAAGTATCCACACGAGACGGTTCTTTAATCTCTCCACAACGCCTCACAAATGAACCTGTGGATTCTGCATAAAAACAGGAACATTGCTCACAGCAGGTGATTTGTCCAGCAGTGCTGAGATGTGTTGTTCACATAATATTTTTCAGCTTTGAAAGCTGTGGCTGTAGGCTTTTACGATGCTGACCGTAGGAGTGTTATTGTTCACTAAAACAAAGATAGATAGATAGATATTAAAAATCATTTTTGTTAATTGAAAGAAAGCTGATATAAAATAAAATACAGCCTAAATATTAGATGGAAAAACTTAAATTAGACATGTTGCTTTAGCAACTAACTGATGTAGTAATTTTAGTTCTTCAACTTATTTTATAAGTGAATTAAAAATAAATCAAAAAATAAAGACAAAAGCACATAAAATTACTAAAACTTAAAATAAAAAAATAAACTGAAAATATAAAATTAAAAGCTCATTCAAAATATTAATTAATATTATAATAGTATACAGATAATACTAAAATAACATCGGACAATAATATAGCGCACTATTAGTATGGTAAAATGCTCTTCAAGAAGTTGCATCTCTCAGTTATTTGAGAATTACTTCTTCCTCTAAATGCGCCACCCTTTCCAGTCCTAAGCAGATTAAAGATCACTAGACAACCTAGTCAACTAATCAGCCATTCTGGTGGGATGGGAACTGAAAGATAATTAGTATAACTTAATTTACAAGTGCTTGGGTTTGTGGGTTAAGAGACACCTGCAACAGTAGTTAAAACGAGTCTCCAGTTTGTTCTTCATTTTCGCTTGAAGTATATCGGGGCCTATCTTGTTTAAATGCTGTATAGCCACAGAATCACTCTTGATGATGTATGATATATTTTCTGTAAAACCAATTGTGGTATTTTTAGCATTAGCAGAATATTGAGCTACACCGCTAAGAGTGGATTTGGCCTCATTTTTAATGGGCTGCAATCAGACCACTAGACAGTAGCAGGCTTGTGTAAAAATGTGGGTTAATGGGTGAGATGAGTGTTTGAAAGTAGATGGCAGTAGCACCTGTTTGGTGTATCCTGACTTGATAAGTGGTATTTCAGGATCAGGAATGTGACCTCATTGAGCTGTGCCCCTGCCACATTTCTTAAATTGCATGTTTTCCCTAAATCTAATGGATTTGGATTTTATTCGTATTAACATGAAAATGGAGGTTTCCCATCTGTTAAAAGATGTATTTTTAAAAAGCTTGTACCAATTCGGTTTGAGTGCATTGACATTAACAAGCTGCTTTTTCTCTGTAGGAGCTCCGTACCAACAACCCTCGCTACAACAAAGGAACTTACAATGATTTCAGCTACGTAACAAACAACAACCAAGAAGGTGTGAGCATGAGAAAAGGAGAACACCTGGGCGAGTTCAACTTGGGCTCCACTATTGTACTGTTATTCGAAGCTCCACGGGATTTTACCTTTAATTTGCAAGCAGGCCAGAAGATCCGTTTTGGAGAACCTCTCGGGACGATGTAACGCAGACGAGAGGGGAACAGAATCTGACGATGGACACGCCAGTCTGTGTGTAGATGCATTCAGGGTCTCAAAAACTAATACACTCACATTTGCAGAGATGTACTCTGTTTGAACTGAGATACATGTGTGTTCATATGTACTCACACAAACACCACTGTTGCATTATTGCCATTGGGTTCTCCCAGTAATTTTTTTTAGGCTTTTTTGTTGTTGTTGTAAAATACTATTAAGGCAAAGCTTAGACCATCATGTTGTAAAGTATTTGTTTACCATGAAATGCCATCCAGTTTTTTTTTTTTTTTTTTTTTTGGGCTCTAAATTATTTTTATATTTTGTTTTAGTAAAACGGTTGTTTTGTTTTTCTGTGTTTGCCCATATTGCCTTCGGCTGGAGTCAAACTGTGTGAAGGGTTTGAAGAGTTTCATTTCCACAGCTAACTTTGCAAGTCTTGGGAATGTATGAGAGACCACTATTTGGTTCCTTCTTTTTTCCCAGTCACTCATCTTTAAAACCGTTCTCTCCGTCCAACTTTTGCTCTTCACGAAGGTGCAAGCCATTTTGACAGTAAAATCGTGGCCACATTTTCTCACTAAGAAAGAGTTTTGGAAAAGACAGGTGAGAATTATCACTGCCGCTGTTCTCTGGCATTGAATTATGCCTTTGCTTGTTGGTCTAGCGATTAGTTTGGAGGTTAATGTAAAGTATTTTGCTGTCTCAACTTAATTAGTGCCAAAACGCAAGATATATTTTTACTAACACACGTTTTTTTGCCCTTTTGATATGAATCAGAGTTCTTGTAATCTTATGGCATGTGTTTTTCGTTCTTGGACTTTTCTCTCTCTTTTTTTTTTTTTTTTTGACTAACCAGCACCTAGCAAGTTCAACAGACTCTACACCCTGAGCTAAGGATAAAGACCCTCCAGTCTCTCTTAATCTAGACCACATCTGTATGAAGATAAGGGAGAGGACTCTGGAAATTTTGCTTTGAATGTGTTGAAAACCAAACACTGGGCTTTTCTGTGCACCGAGCCACATTCTTGTGGAAATTCTTTTGAAGAAAAGTCTTATTAATTCAATTCATGTAACATAGACATTAATTACAAACTAGTTCCAAGTGCAAGAAACATGTCATTAATAAATTTTGAAGATTATTTAAAAAGTTTGTTATTGTGATATTGCCATTTCATTTGATACCATCATTGTGTCATGTTTCGACCACAATGCTTTTTCAAAAGGGTTGCTGCTTCTTGACCAGGAACTCGTGAGTGCTGGCTTTACTGGCATATTTCTTCCTTCTTCAATTATTTATGTGAAGTATTCAGTATATTCCATAACCATTAGAGGTAAAACAAGAAGTGAAATGTTAATATATACAGTTTATGGTGGATTAGTACACTAAGCTTCTCAGGACAGTTGTATATTTATACATGGAGGAATATAAAAAGGACAAATCTGACCATGGTATTTGAGGAAAGTCATTCATCATTACGTAATGCTGATTAATAATGAACAAAGTCTCAGTGGAATATGGATTAAAATGTCAGAGGTGCTTTGAAAGGGATGTATCAGGAGCACTGTTCAAGCAGTGTAACGTTTAGTTCATTTAAAACTATTTAAAGGCCATTTTTATAATTATTCATTAAAAATACATTGTTTTAATACTTAATATTAATTGAAAGACTGCATGGAATATTTGTACTTTTAAAAATTAAGCGGTTACCCACATGACTATTGTAATGAATTGCAAGATTCATGCAGATTTTAATCTAATATGTTTTGCTTTTGGTCAGACAAAATGTCTGTTATTTGTCAATTACCTTCTCAATTTCCAGTCAGGACATCTTTCAACTTATAAGCACACAAAATGCCCCAGTGCAGTAGTAATAGGGAGTCAACTCCAAAAGAGTCCGACCAAGGCTTTTTCTCGTAACTTTTATTGGCAACAACTAGGAAACGATGGTGACTCATCAATTCAAGGTAATGTCATCTTTAAATTGGACTGATTTCGCCAGTCACGCTAAATGTGTGTTGTTTTAATAAAGGTATTGCCGGCCCTGTTTTAACTTAAAGTAAATAGAGAAAATGGAGTCGATTGTGAGTCAGGAATCGGAGTCGAACACCCCTACAGTGCATTTCTCACTGCATAACGGCCCGCGCGACCCCCTCCCCACACACAGCGCGCCCGTCTGTTCACTTCTAGAATCTTCTCGTTTCTTCTCCATCCTCCAATCACAGTCAGAGCAGCACACTCACGCGGCCGAAGGCACGCCTGTTTCAATAAGCCTTGACCGTTACTTTAACCTTCAGAAAAAATAAACCGAGTAAGCAAACATTTAGTTACTATCATGTTACTATTCATGTTACCAGCAGTTGCCCATTCCGCTGCTGTGGTAATACAACCACAACTTACATCCTTAGCTACCAAGTAAACAGTAGTTGACAAAACACGATTTATTTTATTTTATATTATATAATCTTTAATGCTTAAGGGTATCTGGTCATTTAAAAATGTTAATGATTTAATCTTTTAGCAGTTAATCCACTGTGTGAAAATTAAGTACATATTACATGTTATCTGTCAAGTTATATAGGGTAATAAGGTTATATGTATAATATGTATGGAAATAAAAATTAAAATATTTAGATTGAGTGCAACATGCCGCAGTGGTGTCATGGCAACCATTCACGTGCGTTTTTTTTCTATACGCATTTCATGTGTGCTTGCTAAGAAAGATTTAGACAGGGATATTTAGTAGCAAGTTTAGTGTCACATGATGCTTAAATATGGCAATAAATCGCTACCATGGTATTTTCTTTCGAACCCATCAATGTAACAATTTGTTACAGTGATGAGTTCGAATGAAAATACAATGGTTAACAATCAAGACAGCAGAGGAAACTGTTCTTTAACTTGCCTTTTGCGGGTATTGTTTTTTGACGGTTGTATTTTAATAAGCGCACTCCCCCTACTGGCGCTAATATAAGTCTGCAGTGACTAAAGAGGCATTCCTGGGATTCGGTGCCTTTTGTGTCCCCAGTAAACAGATCAAGAACTTTCTGCACACTACAATATTAATTTTAAAGCTGTCTTAGACATAGGCCTAAGTATCTAAGCTTGCATATCCCATTTTCATGATAAATATACTTACTTTGTGTGATTTTCCCCAAAATCTTTACATTGTTGGGTATATCATTAATGTTTCTCTCTAATTTATAGAGTTTTTTTCAATTATACATTTATTTTAACAATTATAATAAAGGTTTTTAATGTGTCTCTCAAGTTATTTTTGACTACTTTCCCTTCAAATGAAAGTTGGAATAGCTAAATGACATCATAAAGCAGTCATCACTTCTTTTGGAGGGAAACTGTCTGTTTTGATCAATTTTATCTTTCAAATTTGATGTGGTCAACCTCAATATGTCCACTCTGTTAAGGGAAATATGAAAAAAGTTAGTAGAAAAATCATATTATTAAAATTACAATTTAAAAAAAACATGCAATTCTTTATTTGATAAACCTTTTTAGCTTCTTTTTGCTCAGACTTGGTGAAGTGGCTGATTTTAGATCAGAATGTCCACTATGTTAATGTCCAACTTGATAAAAGGTGTAGAGCTGTAAAAAGACCTAATAGAGTGGACACTGAGAGTGTACATAATGATTGTAAAAGTAATTTATATGCTTAAAGTTCTTTGGTGATGTTTTACATATTGTTTCCTATCAAAATCCAGTTCAAACAAAAAGTATTGTAAATATTGCAACTGGTTGTATGAGATAGGAAATCATCTATCAATCCATTTTTTATCAGTCCATCTACTCTGTTATAAAATTGTCCACCCTGTTAAGCAGTTGTTGTTGTTTTTTCATAAATTTCATAAAAATAGCACACACACACAAAAAAATAAAAATAATTCAGTGACAATGAAAATGTATTGGAGTATCAATAATATACTTTAGAAATTGAACAAAAATGCCTTTCAGGCCTTTGTATCTGGAAAAAGAAAAATATAAAATGATCCGTTTGTGAGAAATTAGGTACATAATATATATTTCTGATAATTTATTAACTGATATGCTTTTAAAGGGACTTGTCTAAGAAAATGTACACAATGCCCATAAATTAGAATCATAAGTACTGTTGTTCATTTGTCCCTAACAGGGTGGACATTTTTGATATACCATTTCATTGATTTTGTTTAATAAATGGTTACATTATTTACCCGAGCTTGACCAAAATCTTTTTTCAAATGTTTTACATCACCGTGTTGATTTTCTAAATTTTATGATGTCCAAAAGGCACACAATACCAGGAAAGACCCTAAAATTCATTAATGTGAGAAGCAAATTAATATTTATTTCCATTTATCTCACATTTTGTCCTAGTTAGGCTGGAATTTTCCCTTAAAGGGATAGTTAATCCAAAAATGAAAATTCTGTCATCATTTACTCACCCTCAAGTTGTTCCAGATCTGTATAAATTTCTTTGTTCTGCTGAACACAAAGGAAGATATTTTGAAGAATGTTTGTAACCAGGCCACTTTGGGGCACCACTGACTTCCATAGTAGGAAAAAAAAAATACTATGGAAGTCAATGGTGCCCCAAAACTGTTCGGTTTCCCACATTCTTCAAAATACATTCCTATGTGTTTAACAGAACAAAGAAATTTATACAGGTTTGAAACTACTTGAGGGTGAGTAAATGATGACAGAATTTTCATTTTTGGGTGAACTGTCCCTTTAACTGTGTATGAAGTAAGATATTTTATTATACATGTTTATAAATTATCCACATGCTATCATTAAATTTACCGTTATTTTAACCTGTCATTATTAACAAGAGACAAGCAGCCATATACGAAAAATCACAATAACCACAGTTTTGGTCAAAATACCATATTTACTACAGTTAACCTATTACTCTTACAATACAGTGTGTAAACTTCATAGCAGCCACCACTGTCAACAACAAAAAAAAAAAAAAAAAAAAGACAAATGCAACAAAAGCTATTTGAATGAGATTCTGTATGAATTTGATTTTTACACAATAACCTTGTAAAAGTATACTATAAATTTTACAAAGGGATCAATCCATTATGTGCGTACTGTGTAGTATCGTTTCATTTATGGGAACATCTTGATAGCAAACATAAAATTACTTACACGAAATATTAAGCAATGTCTCAAGAAAATAGATAATAAAGTCTACCAGTACCAATTTACTAGCATATTAACTGTTTTTAACTATTACAGTAAGTGTTTCCCTCTGAATCCATCATTTCCTTGTGATTGAAATGTTTCAAATGTCTCTCCTAAACTTTGTCTTTGCAAAATTTTGGTTTACTTTCCATGAACTCTCGGACACTATACTGAAAATAAAGCTAAAGAAATCTAATGTTGTATATCAATAGTGGACAGTATTAATAACCCTATCCACAGTAGGTGTCGTGCTGCAGATTTCAGGTAACAAAGTTTCTGTACATCTGTAAACCGGCTGGTCTAGACTCCATGTGACTGTAAATCTGTTGTTCCAGGAACTCGCTCTAAGGGCACTGCGTCCCAAACCGGTTCAGCTGCTAATATACTCCCTTTACTCAGCTGAAAGAATTTGTCGTCACACAGACTGAGTCATCTTGTTAGAAACATTGAGAAGTTCTTAAGTAAAAAGACAGTTCTTTATGGAGACAAAAGTGATTTTATGTATCAAAAAAATATATTGATCATCGTGCCTAACATATAATACAGACAATCCAAAATGTTTTGTTTGGCATATTTTACATTACAGTAGTCAGGCTCACAGTCTTATGGCCAAAAAAAAACTGTCCACGCCCCATCATATTAAATGTAACTACCATAATATTGCTTATAATAAAATAATATCAGTACTATAAATGTTTTATCTTACATTCAACAGTCTCTTTGGCAGATTTACCAATAGACAATGCGTCAGCAGTATGTCTACAGCAACCAGAAAAGCTTGTTCAATAGAAATGCCACAACACTTATTCTACAGGAAGAGCTGACAGTGTCCTTTTATATATTCTTTAGAAAAAGAATGAGGGTTCTTCCTCGAGTTTCACTGACCTGTGTCTGACGGCATGTCAGGGTGTGGCTCAAAAACCAAATGAAACTTGGAGAAGCCCACCGGGACATATTGTGAAGAGAGCCTCACCTCTGTGTGCACCACTAAAACCAGTTCAGCGTCATTATAATTTATAGAAACACTCCATTAACAATGATATTATTCAAATATAAGTAAGTAAGTGTACAAGAACAACTGGGTGACGCTGAAGGGGAGTATCTAAGTATGCCATTGTATGAGGCACACAAAGGTAAGGCAACTTCAAAGCGGTCCAATAAAAGCAATCCAGCAGAACAAAGCACTGTTTGACATAATCCAAAAGTAAATATTTAATATAATAGGTTTCAGTGTAGTCACAGAAGGTCAGCTCTTGTTTTGTATGATCTCCAGGTTATGTAATAGCTAAAGCAGTCCTAAAATCCAGTCATTTTAGAACTGTATGGCATTTGGCTTTCAAAATTTGGGAGGCTGAATGATGGTTCCAAACTGTAAACCCACAGGGTACATCATCTGGTCTCACTTCCTTCTCCGGCAGCGGCAACAACAGGCGTAGCATCGTCCCACCTGCTCGTCGCTTTCTTTTACAGTGTATCCTGGCTGGTTGTTGTAAGGAGGGGGGTTCTGGCTGCCGTTTCTGGCCTCTCCGTAAACCGGAACACCTGAGGTGTTGTTCTCCCCTGGATTTTTGAAGCTGTTGTAGGGGTTTAAGGAGTTACGGTTGTTGTAGGTGCTCTCTAAGGTCATTGGGTTCATGATGATGGTGCTGGAGTCTCCCTGATCCCGCAACTTGGCACGAGGGATGGTGACATCACCATAGGGGTTCTCAAGTGAGATATTCATGGTGTCAGGCTGGAGGAAATGGGCAAAAATGAATAATCAAGGGCCTCGGTTTCTGTTTCAGTCTGTTAAAACTCTTGAAACATTATTGGATCCAAATATCAGTTCTTTCTTCAATATCCCTAAGGAAAGAAAATGTATTTTATTGTTTGGAGATTGTTTGCTTGACAGGACATCTTACAAAACACATTATACAACAAGACCCATTCACACTTAGAACGTTAACTATATTAGCATCCACACCAATGCATGCTGCAGTTATGTCGTCTTTAAATTTGAGTGGATTCTGATTGGCTGTTTTTAAATTGTCCATGAGCTGGGATAACAATCGTTCTGAAAGTGATTCTAAATGATATCTGGGTGGTTATCATTATAGGCCTAGTTGTGGGGTGGAATTCTATATTCTCATAGAATTAGAGTGACTATTAAAACTTCATAGTTATCGTTATCTTCCTTGGTATAAACGGCGTTCCAGATTGTACTACTTAAAGGGATGGTTCACCCAAAAATTTATTCACCCTCAAGTTGTTCCAGTCCTGTATGAATTTCTTCTGCTGAGCACAAAAGATGATATTTTGAAGAATGTCGGTAACCAAACAGTTGATGGGACCCCATTGACTTCCATAGTAATTTTTTCCCCATCAACTGTTTGGTTACCCATATTCTTCAAAATATCTTGTTTTGTGTTCAGCAGAAGAAAGAAATTCATACAGATTTGGAACAACGTGAGGGTGAGTAAATGATTAAAGAAGTTTCATTTTTGGGCGAACTATCCCTTTAATGGTGGGGATTCAGTGACCCGTGTCTTTCTGTCTTTATGAAGGAGTCAATGAATCACTCACTGAACTGATTTCATTCAAAGATGCTGATTCATTCAGAACCAAAACTGACTGCAATTCTGAATAGAATACTACTCTTACTATCTCTGTCGTAAAAAGAAATGGCTTAGTACTGTGGTATTATGTTATTCTGAATTCAGTCTTTAAGAATGAGACATTGAATCATTCACTCAACCGATTCGTTCAAACACACGGATTCAATCATGAACTCTATGCCCCCTGTGTTTTTTGCTTGGAAACTTAACGGTTACGGCTTATCGTAGCCTACTGTCGGTTTGGTTTGGATATTCGTTGGCGGAACAAAAAATGTTAAGCAACTGGCAAAATTTTGACTAAAATGTAAGTTATTGACTTTAACTTAACATTTATTGAACTGTTGTATAAAATCAATCTCACATTTGCAGTCACGCTTTTGCTTTGAAACCACCGAGCTGATACTCGGAAAATAACAACTGATAGGTTTGTTAAAATAATTTCGTAACATTAAGGAGCATAAACGCTCAGTTGTTATTGTAAATTGTTATTGCTTAGTTTTAAGTTATATTATAAGCTCTATGTGTGGTATTATAAATTAGACAATAAGACTCTTTAAGCTATTTATTTTTGACCAAATCATTCCTAGATTCAAAGACTTACCTCTTACTTGTAAAAAACAAACAAATCACAATTAACTTTATCTGTGCGCGTGACCACTGATACAGAAATACAGATAAACTGCTTACCGGCAGAGGCCTGAGGGTGATTTGTTTGGTGGGAATCAGTTTTCACACCTGCACGCTGTTCCTGCTGTGACTTCTGTTCTTCCGTGTTTCCGAAATAAGGTGAGACCAACCTGAACCACCAGGTTGGAGATAAAAGGAGGAGGTGGCTATCCAGCTGACCGTGAGTCTTGTTTAAACATGGCAGTGTGTATGTAACCCCACCCTTTAGGCATTCAAGCTCAGCTGAAACCACCAGGAGCGTGTGTATGTTTTAATGGGGGAGGAGGCTGGTGAAAGTCAGTTAAGGAATGTTAATATAGAATTCACTATCATTATAGTTAGACGATATGTTGCAGAGACGATACAATGACATATACTTTTAATCAAATGAAAACAGTTTGTCCTGATCCTAAAATTCTAATCAGTCTATGGATGCTGTTATGTAAGATGGTTATCCTTTCTGCAAACATTACATTGCTAGGCACCAGAGTACACCTCTTGTCCACAGCCTTGTTTTAACTCTGCTAAATATTAACAGAATTGACATTTTTAAGTACTACTACATGCAAAACTAGATTTAAAAAGGGTGCTTAATGGAATAATGCTGCAATTGAGAGAGAATGGAAAGTACTGTCTGTTTTGGGTTGTTGAAAGGGTTACTAAAAATGTTAGCTTTACGTCATCAAAATTTTGTTCAATCATAAGCTCTTTGTAAGTTGTGAAAACATATATGTATAGTGTCCTGCAACATGACATGCTATGCTTCATTTACAACTTTTTAAAAAATGTTTACAATTCTTTTGTAATTATGCCATTTTTATGAACTTAATTTAATTAGCAGTCTACATACAATGCATATTTGTATGAAAAAAATGTCATTTACTTAGCCACATGTTGTTTCAAACTTTCATTCATCTTTGAAACGAAAATGAAAATATTTTTAATGAAACCTGAGAGATTTGTCCCTCCATTAAAACTTGCAACCAAAACTAGTTAATAAAGCCAGTCTACTTGAGCTTCTGTTTATCACATTTGATGTGCTCTATGTATGTGCATTGATCAGTGTTTATACATGAATGAAAATCTAAATTAAATCTGTTCATCATATAAAGCAATCGTGCCTCTGCAGAAGACTTTTATTAAATCACTTGGTTCAAACGAATTTAGTTTATAATGTCCTGAACCTGTTGAAGCATCAAATTTATGGTAGCATAGACTTTCAATAGAGGGATATCTTTGTGTTTCAAAGATGAACAAAACTCTTATGTGTTTGAAACAACATTGATGACAGTATTTTTCTGGTGAAGAAACACGGATGTATGCAATTTCTGCTAACTCTGTGTATGCTCAAAATATTCCTCATGAATCAAAGCTGTATTCACAAAACATCTTAAGGCTAAAAGTAGCTTCTAATTTGCTGATTTAGGAGAAACTCTTAAAAAAATAATGGGCGTGTCATTTAGTTTTTCTTGGCAAATAAAGCTTCTAGTGCACACATACAACAAGACATATAATAATAACAAAAATATGAAATATACAGAATAAGCATATTTACAAATATGAACATATTTACATATAACACTATTATGGATAATAAATATGTTTATATATATTATTTTATTTTTATTTTTTTTAAATATAAATATTTTTTTACCTTTAGAAATGCATTTGTCGCACCACAGTTAAATTAACTGCAAGACAACTTAAATGATTAGTTCACTTCAGAATTAAAATTTCCTGATAATTTATTCACCCCCATGTCATCCCAGATGTTTATGTCTTTCTTTCTTCAGTCGAAAAGAAATTATGGTTTCTTATGAGGAAAACATTCCAGGGTTTTTCTCCATATAGTGGACTTCAACAGCTACCAACAGGTTATTGTAAAGTGTTATCCATTTTCTTTAAAGTATCCTTGAAAAGAGGCTTTGACTTGTCAAACAGTGTTGGCTTTTTCTGGACCTTGGTGATTAACTTCTCCGCAATGTCGTCTGCCATTTTAAATCCGCAAGCCCTTAAATTAGAATGGATTATGATTGCCTTTCAGTGTTTTATCATTCAACAGCTGGAACAAAATCGTTCTGAAAGTGATCCGAACGATATCATTTCTCTATATCGTTATTGTTATAGCTGTGATGTGGACGCTGCTATTCTTTTATATTTAGAATGATTTTTAGAACTTTGCCTTTATCGTTATCTTTATAGTTATCATTCTTGGTGTGAACGGGCCTTTAGTCTTTGCACGTTCGCTTTGTAAACATTTGCTCGGTACTTCTGCCTTCGTGACCTTCCCAACGTGATTACATAATCCGTGGCGCATCGCAGAGCTAGTGCAAGACAAGCATTTGTTGTTAAAAAGTATATTTTTATTTATTTTTTATTTTTTTTAAATGCCAGATTGGTTCTCTAGATAAGACCCTTATACCTCGGCTGGGATCATGTAGAGCCCTTTGAAGCCGTTGAAGTCCACAATATGGAGAAAAATCCTGGAATGTTTTCCTCAAAAACCATAATTTCTTTTCAACTGAAGAAAGAAAGACATAAACATCTTGGATGACATGGGGGTGATACAGTACAAGTGCATCTCAATATTAGAATGTCATGGAAAAGTTCATTTATTTCAGTAATTCCACTCAAATTGTGGAACTCGTGTATTAAATAAATTCAATGCACACAGACTGAAGTACTTTAGGTCTTTGGTTCTTTTAATTGTGATGATTTTGGCTCACATTTAACAAAAACCCACCAATTCACTATCTCAAAAAATTTGAATATTTCATAAGATCAATAAAAAAAAGGATATTTTAAACAGAAATGTCAGGCTTCTGAAAAGCATGTTCATTTCTATGCACTCAATACTTGGTTGGGCCTCCTTTTGCATGAATTACTGTGTCAATGCGGCGTGGCATGGAGGCGATCAACCTGTGGCACTGCTCAGGTGTAATGGAAGCCCAGGTTTGCTTTGATAGTGGCCTTCAGGTCATCTGCATTGCTGGGTCTGGTGTCTCTCATCCTTCTCTTGACAATACCCCATAGATACTCTATGGGGTTCAGGTCAGGCGAGTTTGCTGGCCAATCAAGCACAGTAACACCATGGTCATTGAACCAGCTTTTGGTACCTTTGGCAGTGTGGGCAGGTGCCAAATCCTGCTGGAAAATGAAATCAGCATCTCCATAAAGCTTGTCAGCAGAAGGAAGCATGAAGTGCTCTAAAATTTCCTGGTAGATGGCTGCGTTGACTGTGGACTTCAGAAAACACAGTGGACCAACACCAGCAGATGACATGGCAGCCCAAATCATCAGTGACTGGAAACTTCACACTGGACTTCAAGCAACATGGTTTCTGTGCCTCTCCACTCTTCCTCCAGACTCTGGGACCTTGATTTCCAAATGAAATGCAAAATTTACTTTCATCTGAAAAGAGGACTTTGGACCACTGAGCAACAGTCCAGTTCTTTTTCTCCTTAGCCCAGGTAAGACGCTTCTGACGTTGTCTTTGTTTCAGAAGTGGCTTGGTACGTGGAATGTGACAGTTGTAGCCCATTTCCTGAAGACGTCTGTGTGCGGTGGCTCTTGATGCACTGACTCCAGCTTCAGTCCACTCCTTTTGAAGCTCTCCTAAGTTCTTAAATCGGCTTTGCCTGACAATCTTCTCAAGCCTGTGGTCATTCCTTTCACTTGTACACCTTTTCCTACCACACTTTTTCCTTCCAGTCAACTTTCCATGAATATGCTTTGGCACAGCACTCTGCGAACAGCCAGCTCTTTCAGCAATGACCCTCTGTGGCTTACCCTCATTATAGAGGGTCTTGATGATCGTCTTCTGGACAACTGTCAAGTCAGCAGACTTCCCCATGACTGTTGTTGGGATTACTGACCTAAATCCAGTATTTATACCCTGAGAATGGTAATTTAATAGAACTTGAAATTAAATATTCTAATAATTTGAGATACTGATTTTTTGATTTTGATGAGCAGCAAGCTGTAATCATCAAAATGAAAACACAAAAAAAGTCTGGAAATATTTTACTTTGTCTAATAAATCTAGAATATATTTAAGTTTTACTTTTTGAATTAAATAACAGAAAAAAAATAACTTTTTCGTGATATTCTAATTTATTGAGATGCACCTGTAAGTATGTCATATATAAGTAATATATCAAATATCTCAGTGTCATTGCATTAGATAAAATGTCAAATCAAATGGTATTTATTTTAGAAAGCTTTATTCACAAAAATAAGTTTGTTCGGTTTCAAAATAGACATAATAAAGACAAAAATGAAGACATCAAAATAAAGACAAAAATGAATGTAACCCTGTGGTTGTCAAACATTAGTGGATCATGTTCATAGTTAATGAGATGAACTACACCTGTGGTTACTCTGCTAGGACACCTGTGTGAAATCACTGACACACCAGTTGAAAAAAATCACTGCGAAAAATGGCTCTGAAAAGCCACGTTCTATGAGAAAATCCAAAATCATTTGTTTACAGGATGAAGATGCTACTTGGTTTGATATGACATCTAATGCAATGGCTGTAAGATATTTTTAAGTCTCTCTAAAGTGTCAAAAATGTTATGGACCTACTAGGCCTAAATATTTTAATTTTAACCTGAAATCTTAATGCTGAAAAAAAAGGGATTTGGTAACTGCACACACACACAATAGCTTAAACTAATTCCTTTTGTCTCTAGGTGGTTCATTTTGTCTGCAGCTACTCTTTAACCATATGATTTCCAGTTTGATCACAATGCAAATGCTTGTAGTTATTCTTTGACCAGGTTGTGCTCTGCAAGTCTAGGTTGCCCTGATGGAATGTCGTCATAGGGCGTTCAATGACAGAACACAATATCAATGCACACATACTGGTTCCAACACATTCTTTTCAGGCCTGAGAATGTGGACATTGTTGACTAGCAAACTAAAAGTGATGCTGGAAGCTTTAAGGTGCATTTGAAATGCATTTTTAGGGGATGACAAGTCCAACTGGACTGAACCAGCTCAATGTTACGTACACATAAAATCCACCCACACCCACATTTTTATCTTATTTGATGATTGACCTTAAAAGAATTATAAACAAGCCTCTGTCTGACCATGTTCTGTTTTCAGAGGTTAGAGGGGCTTGAAAAGAGCTCAAGAGGCACTTCAGACTACTTCAATCAAAGGTACCCCTAGTAACAGCATACGCAACAAAGGACTTATGCCGACCCTAACAAAAGAAATGATCAGAAGCATCCTTGAGGACCGTGTTTGCGTGTGTATTTAAGCCACATAGTGCAGCTAATAATGCAAACATAAAGCTATTGCTAAAAGACTTTTCAAAAAAAAAAAACATTGACAGTGACAGACAGTGTTGCACTTAATGTTTTCATGGCCTGATAAACTAAACATTTAACTATCCTTAAAAACAATTAAAAATAAATCATTGCATTTCTGAAAAAAAAAAACTGTTTTTAGCATGTTGCTATGTGGTTGCAAGGGGGTTCTAAGTGGTTGATATGCAGTCGCTAAGGTGTTTTAAATTGTTTTTAACAAGTTGCTGTGTTTTTGCTAGAATGTTGTGGGTGGTTGCCAGGGGGTTTCTATGCAGTTGATAAGGTGTTCTGAGTGGTTAGTGTGGTGCTATGTGTTTGCTATTATGTTGTGCTATGCAGAGTTTTGAGTGTTGCTATGTGGTTACTAAGGTATTGTTCAGGTGCTGTGGTGTCCTGAGTATCTTTTTTTAGCATGCTGCTATGTGGTTACTAGGGGGTTCTCAGTCATTGCTGTGCAGTTGCTAAGATGTTCTGAGTTGTTTTTAACACATTGCATTGTGGTTTCTATGTTGGAAATGGCAGTGATGGGCAGTATTTCAGATACATTTGAAATATGTATTTGAAATAGAGATGCACATATAATCGTTAAAAGATTGCAATCTCGATTCAAACACTCACTTGATCTCATACCTAAATGACAACAATTCATCTGTATCTGTTAAAACTTTGACAAATTCAGCATTCAAATCTGTGTTGGCGCTGCCACTGACCCAGAGAGAGCAGTTAGAGTTTGGATACAAACACTGATGTCTACGGTAGTGATCAAAATACTGCAAATCACCTTTTGAAGGTAGCTAAATAACAATTGTATCATTACATTGTTACACCAGTAGGTGGCGACAAGTGACTTTTAAAAATGTATTTGTCATTGAAATTCATTCAAAAACACTGATTCATCCTGTAATGAAAGAAGTGAAGTCTTTATGAGTGAGTCATTCAACTGTTTTCGTTTGGCAGTTTGATGCGCGTTCCGAACCACTGATTCGAAACAAAAGATTCGTAAAGCTTCGAAGCTTCATGAAGCAATGTTTTGAAATCGCCCATCACTGGATATTGTTGAATAAAGTCATTATTTTGTTTTTTTGGCGCACAAAAATTATTCTCGTCGTTTCATAACATTAAGGTTGAACCACTGTAGTCACATGAACTGTTTTAAATACGTCTTTAGTAGCTTTCTGGGCATTTAAAGTGTTAATTGTCTTGCTGGCAATGCAGGCCTCACTGAGCCATCGGATTTTATCAAAAATATCTTAATTTGTGTTCTGAAGATGAACGAAGGTCTTACGGGTGTAGAACGACATGAGGGTGAGTAATTACAGAATTTTCATTTTTTGGGGTGTACTAACCCTTGAACAGCCTTTGAAATAAAATGTAATTTGTATTTAATTACATTGCAGTTTTTAATTTTTATTTTTATTTTCAAAATACAAATTTGAGAGTCAACTCCAGAGGTTGGAGTCGGTTGCACGCCAGGGCTACGTCCAGCCTTGTGATAAATATTTACACCTCTTACACCATGTAACTATGACTTGGTGCAGCTTAGCCCAGCATCTACACTGACACATTCTACTGCAGTGATAGTTGAAACGGCATTCATATTGAAATGGTTACAATTTTGAATTTTCTAGCTCCAATCGAATAGATTAAAAATGACTGCTGAGACAAAAAAAGAAAATTAAATATCACAGATTGTGAAAGAACCGCACAGTGCTCCGTTCCTATCCGTTACATGTTGCAACTGCAGTGATAATTCATCAGTTAATTCTAAAGATTCTGCCCTGCTGAAATTTTTCAATAGGTTCTCTGTCTCTGTATATATATCCAGTGGATTGTTGCAGGCTCTCATTACTTTTCTTGTATAAATCTTAGTCAGAGTAAGACACATTATTACCATATTTAATTTTTGACAGGAATGAAAATGAGGCATCTGTCCAAAAAGCAGTCTTGTTTTCATCTGCTTAAAATTCAATATGTTGTTTATCATGACTAAGGTCTATATTAGCAGTGCCGATTTTAGCACCATATTATTTTACATATGACGCATTTTACAGCCTAGTTGTCACGAATACGGCTCCCGCGGCTCCTCCTCCCGGCCGCCGGAGGGAGCCATCACCTGAGTTCTAAATCACTTCCTTCTGGACTACGTTACCCATAGGCCCTCATTCCTGGGACTGATTGCACACACCTGCATTGCATCACACTCACACTATTTAAGACGCACACACGCATCCATACACTGCGAAGTCTTGATTTGCCCCGGTGATCACTACTGAGCGTTTTCTTGTGGACTGTTACCTTGCTATCGATTGGACTGTTTATCATTTGTGAACCTCTGCCGCCTGCCTTGAACCTTGCCTGTTTCCTGGATTACGTTTGTCTGCCGCCTGCCCTGAACTCTGCCTGTTGTAAGTTTCTGTTTGTCTGCCGCCTGCCTCGACCCAAGCCTGTCCCTGTTTCCGCTACTGTCTTGCCCTTGTCTGCCTTGTGCTTTGTTGTCACAATAAAGAAACTGCAAATGGATCCTCACGCTGTCAGCCCTTCATTACACTAGTCTTCCGGGTGTAATGTACATCCAGTTTATGCAACCGGCCCCAGGGAATCAAGTCTTCGAAAGAGCCTTATTCAATTCAACAGAAGCACTAATATTCAAATAAATTACTACCACAAAAAGTTAATTCCAGACATCAATTGTTTACACAATAGTAGTAGGCCTAATTTAACTAATATTTTATTGGTTAGGGTTATATATTTGTATTATCTTGACAAAAATTATATTCTGTATCTGACTGATTTTTTTTTTTTATTATATTATTTTGATTCATTTTAAAATTGATACTGTTAATTTATTTGAAATTTGTTCATCTTTTTGTACTAAATTTAGCAGAAGGCCTATGGAATGAATTTATGCCTTCATGAACATTTTTCATAATTTGTTTTGTCATTTTCACATTTCAACTTTTCATTGTCAGTTTGTTATATTTTCATGATACAAAATACTGTATTTGTATTTTGATATTTTTCTTTCTACATAGTATTTTGTATTTTATTTTGATCTTTTTGTATTTTTACACAATTTATACAGGTGCTGGTCATATAATTAGAATATCATCAAAAAGTTGATTTCACTAATTCCATTCAAAAAGTGAAACTTGTATATTATATTCATTCATTACACACAGACTGATATATTTCAAATGTTCATTTCTTTTAATTTTGATGATTATAACTGACAACTAAGGAAAATCCCAAATTCAGTATCTCAGAAAATTAGAATATTACTTAAGACCAATACAAAGAAAGGATTTTTAGAAATCTTGGCCAACTGAAAAGTATGAACATGAAAAGTATGAGCATGTACAGCACTCAATACTTAGTTATGGCTCCTTTTGCCTGAATTACTGCAGCAATGCGGCGTGGCATGGAGTCGATCAGTCTGTGGCACTGCTCAGGTGTTATAAGAGCCCAGGTTGCTCTGATAGTGGCCTTCAGCTCTTCTGCATTGTTGGGTCTGGCATATCGCATCTTCCTCTTCACAATACCCCATAGATTTTCTATGGGGTTAAGGTCAGGCGAGTTTGCTGGCCAATTAAGAACAGGGATACCATGGTCTTTAAACCAGGTACTGGTAGCTTTGGCACTGTGTGCAGGTGCCAAGTCCTGTTGGAAAATGAAATCTGCATCTCCATAAAGTTGGTCAGCAGCAGGAAGCATGAAGTGCTCTAAAACTTCCTGGTATACGGCTGCGTTGACCTTGGACCTCAGAAAACACAGTGGACCAACACCAGCAGATGACATGGCACCCCAAACCATCACTGACTGTGGAAACTTTACACTGGACTTCAAGCAACGTGGATTGTGTGCCTCTCCTCTCTTCCTCCAGACTCTGGGATCCTGATTTCCAAAGGAAATGCAAAATTTACTTTCATCAGAGAACATAACTTTGGACCACTCAGCAGCAGTCCAGTCCTTTTTGTCTTTAGCCCAGGCGAGACGCTTCTGACGCTGTCTGTTGTTCAAGAGTGGCTTGACACAAGGAATGAAACCCATGTCTTGCATACGTCTGTGCGTAGTGGTTCTTGAAGCACTGACTCCAGCTGCAGTCCACTCTTTGTGAATCTCCCCCACATTTTTGAATGGGTTTTGTTTCACAATCCTCTCCAGGGTGCGGTTATCCCTATTGCTTGTACACTTTTTTCTACCACATCTTTTCCTTCCCTTCGCCTCTCTATTAATGTGCTTGGACACAGAGCTCTGTGAACAGCCAGCTTCTTTTGCAATGACATTTTGTGTCTTGCCCTCCTTGTGCAAGGTGTCAATGGTCGTCTTTTGGACAACTGTCAAGTCAGCAGTCTTCCCCATGATTGTGTAGCCTACAGAACTAGACTGAGAGACCATTTAAAGGCCTTTGCAGGTGTTTTGAGTTAATTAGCTGATTAGAGTGTGGCACCAGGTGTCTTCAGTATTGAACCTTTTCACAATATTCTAATTTTCTGAGATACTGAATTTGGGATTTTCCTTAGTTGTCAGTTATAATCATCAAAATTAAAAGAAATAAACATTTGAAATATTTCAGTCTGTGTATAATGAATGAATTTAATATACAAGTTTCACTTTTTGAATGGAATTAGTGAAATAAATCAACTTTTTGATGATATTCTAATTATATGACCAGCACCTGTATAGTTAAATACTAGTGGGTAGTGTTTTTACTAGGTTACTAGGGTGTTCAAAAACACCCACATCGAAGTCTCTATGATATTCTGGCCCTTCATTCAGTTTTCTTGCACATTTTATCATTCACCAGGTAAAAGTGGAAGCACACCTCAGCCACCTCAACAAGCCACATGATTTGTGGTATTATTGTTTGTTTATAGCAGAGATGATATAGGATGATTTATGTCCTGAAGTTGAATATAAAAATGATCAAACAAACAAAAAATTCCTCTCAAAATTACATGCAATAAATGGCTTAT